>NW_020173037.1:545017-578746 GCF_003031525.2 Neophocaena asiaeorientalis asiaeorientalis | reverse complement strand
ACCCAAAAAAAAAAAAAAAAAAGTCACTGACATATGAGTCCACACAAAAGGGATACAACATAGAAGCATACACAAACGTGCACGGTAAAAACACAACCATGCATGAAATGATAAATGCCAAATCTGAGATGGAGCCACCTCTGAGGAAAGAGAAAGGGCAGACCGGGAAAGGCACAGACAAAGTCAACTCTGTATAATGCAGTCTTTCGTTAAAAAAAGACCTGTTACAAATGAGACAAAAAGGTTAAGATTTGAGGAGGGTAAGTGGAGGATGTTGGTTACATCATTCTCTAAAACCTGCCTGTGTGTTAGAAACAATTCTTTTAAAAACGCCAAAAATAAAAACAAAGAGAAAAATGATAATTTATAGTAACTGCTACAAAGGGGAAGAATAAAAGAGTGACTGTAGCAGAGTAACAAAACAGACACAGTTCAGACTGGGAGTCAGGACAGAACTCTCTGAAAGTGACACTTACACAGCGAAGTGAAGAAAGAGTCCGTAAGGATGTCCACCCCGGAAGCACAGAAAGTGCAACGGTCTTGAGGCGAAAGGAAAGGTGTGCAGGGCCGCGAGCACCATGAGCCCCCAGGGAGCCAGGGCAGAGAGTGTGCCCGTGTGGCTGAAGCCACTGCAGGATTTTAAAGCACAGAAGCAACAGGACACAACCTGTGCCTCAGAAAGGTCCCTCTGCTGCTTGCTTTGTAAAGACTGGGGGAGGTAAAGCAGGAGAATCAGAGAGGCTGTGCAGGGCCCAGACAAGAGATGATGGCTAACATTCACTCGGTGGCAACGTAAGGAGAAAAGTAAAACCGGACTCGAGTTACATTTTCAACAAAGACTAACAGACCTTAATGCTAGAGGGTTTAAGGAGGAGAGGCAGAGAAGGAGGCATAATGTCCAAAATGAGATCAGATGAGCTCGTAAGGCAGGTCTGAAATTTAATCCTGAATTTCCTAGTTCCCACAACAATGTAGAACTCACTATGAATTACCTAATCTGCAGAGTCTATAATATGAAAACAAACCAGCAGTTGTGAAAAACACAAAAATTTTTCAACACAAAAATTCCTGGTAAAGAAATTTCACCAAAATGTCTTCCTCATAAAGGCAAAGTTGTATGTCATAAAAGAAATTCCCTAAACAATATCCCTTCCGTAAATTCAAACTGTTTCGTAATCCTGCTTCCATCACATCTCTTAATATTACTGACACAGAAATAGTTAAGTATGCACGCTGTAATTTCTAGAATAACCACTGGAAGAACAGAAACAATGAAAAGAATTGAGAATGGCCATTTCTAAAGTAGGCAAGAAACAAGAAACACGTGTAAAGATAGAAACCACAAGATAAGATGATTATACACCTGAACGCATCAACACATTGTACAATAAATGTCCATGGACTGATGCCCTAGCAGGCAGGGAAGGGAGGACTCTCAGGGCCCAGCACCGGCTGGTGCACCACACGCACCGCACGCAGGGAGGTACGGGAGTGGCCCAGCAGGTCCAGGGCTGAGATGCCCAATAGCGCTCCTCCGGTCAGGGTCATGCTTTTGTCCGGGGCACCCAGCAGGGAGGAGCCAGCCCACCTGGAGCCCCGGGGTGGGGTGGGGGCCGGACGGCCAGCTGTGTGTCCAGGACCCAGCCTGCTGCTGGAAGTGTGCTTTCACACACGGGGACTGAGCACATGCAGGTAAACACACTGGGCAACAGAAAGCAGGTTTCTCACCGCTGAAGGCAAGAACTACAAGCACAGAAAGGATGAAATCTGAAAAACACCCTGCAGTGTTGGAACAGAACTGGAGATGATGGTATAAACTCATGGTGTGGGATGGATGATGGATGGAAGAGAAGGAAAGAGGGAGGGAGGAAGGAAGGCTAGCTGTACAGATGTGACACCTGGGCTAAAACTATAAAGAAAAAGTGATAGAACACAAAAGAAATGCTCCAGGTGTTAACTACCATTGCTGGGGAAAGGGAACACAGGGACGGGACGCGTAGGCGCACACAGAAGTTAAGGTAACATTCTGTTCCTCTGACAGATGATGTTCATGCTACTATCATCACGTTATCATGCTTCCTAACACGTATTCTGCATGTGAGGGTGCTCTCAACACAGCACCTCAAGAGCCTTCACTTCAGGTTCTAGTACTCGTACGAACCCAAGACTCGTACTGGAAATTATTTCCGCTCACTTCCTTCTGTGAGTCAGGGAGAGCACATCATTTTGATTTATTTGCTTTAAACAACCATGCTCAACCACGACTGTCTATTCCCGTACAGACATACTCGTTCCTCAGAGAAAAACCTCCTCTTCGTGAATATCCATCCTTTTAATCTCACCAATGTACCTTAACCCTAAAGAAAAATGTTAATTCAAAGAGAAATAATGACTTTCTTATCACCAGATAAGGATTCAGCTGAAATATGACTACTGAAGCAATTAATAAAACCCTCACCTCTATCTAGGCTAGTACATAAAGGTTCCTAAGGAAAGGTCCATTCAAAAGAGAAAAACAACATGAGATAAACTGTTTTAGACTTTCCGCTAAACAAAGGTTCTTTTGTTGTTGTTGTTTTAACATTCTCCTGACTATATATTTATAGGTTATGTAAGAATAAAATGACTACTTTAACTTACCATTCCACTGGAATTATTTACTCCATTCATATTAATTTTGGTTACAAATCTAACTGATGGAGGTGCTTCTGGGTATTTAGGTCCACATTCTACTTTCAGGCTATATATTCTGTTTTCATAATTTGTCTGGAAGGCAAAAATAATAATATTGAAGTGCTAATCAAGAGGGAAAGTACAATATAAATGTACTTAATATTACCACTTGTATGATCAAGAATTTACTTTTCTACGAATTTATTTGATCTATATGGCTAGAAAAAAGGCAGCAAGCACACTTAAAAGTAGAGATTTTACAAAATTAAATAATTCTACAAAGTAATATCAAAAAGATCAGAACTTGCTTCTGTGGTACAGACAATGCCTGTAACAAATTAAAAGGAAAAAACAGACCACTTAAATTCAGATTTTACTAAAAAGTCCATATTGTGGCTTGACCTGTGTCACACATATATAAAGGTTCCCATTTTTCCAGGACAATTCTGTTTATTCTTACTGCTCCTGTATTAATTATTAATAATACTTCATTTCATTCTCAAAAGGGTCTGGCTGGACAATAAATTATATGGTTACCCCATTTATACAGCAATCAATATATCTTCTGGTATAAACACCATATTATACCATTGTCCAGCACTAGAACAATTAATTCATGCTTCTTGTTAGTTACATTTACATTACTACTTCATTAATTTTGTTGTCCATTAAATTCCATTATCTAAATTCAGAGATACAATACCCAACTTTTATTTTTCCACATCATTTAAAAACAGGGTTTCTTAATCGAGAAGTTGAACATTACCATATTATAAAACAGCCATTTTAAAGCGACCAGACTTAATGCTTTTAGATTTTTCAAGGCTTACTTTCATGCCTATAATTAACTCTTCTTTATCCTTATGGCTTCTGTTCACTAGGTAAACTTATTAGTGTTCAATTAAAACAAGAAAGTAAAAAAATAAATGGAAGTGACAAATTTCATACCTGTTGATTCCTGTATAAACATGGGAAAAAAGAAGTTAACCATCTATAGATTTCACTTACCCCAACTGATCCACAGCTTCCTCTCCCTTAAATAAGAGTTCTCCCAAGTGGAGGTCAGGTCTGGGTTATTAAACTACCGTAATTTAAAATGTATACAACAATCTTATACATATATTATTAAATATTTCAATATTTTAAAAAAGAAACAGCTGGATAAAACTCATCCAAGTTTAACAGCAAACCTATATTAATAATATGCCCAGGACCTGGAGAGGTTTAAACAGGACTAAAGGTCAAGGAAATCATCTGGTCTGTCATTCTCCAATCACATGCACAGCAGCCTCTCTAGAAAACTTGCGTTTAAAAATAATAATAATTTTTTTTAAATGATACAAATGAACTTATATACAAAACAGAAACAGACTCACAGACATAAAAAGCAAACTTATGGTCACCAAAGGGGAAAGTGGCAGGGGGAGGGGGAAATTAGGAGTTTGGGGTTAACAGATACACACTACTATACATAAAATAGATAACCAACAAGGACCTACTGTAGAGCACAGGGAAAACGATACTCAATATTTTGTAATAACCTACCAGGGAAAAGAATCTGAAAAAAAATAGATACATATGTATGTATAACTGAATCACTTTGCTGTGCACCTGAAACTAACACAACTTTGTAAATAAACTATACTTCAATAAAAAAAGAAATAAAAGGAAAAAAATTTTTCTTAAATAGCCCCTGAGAAATTCCATACTGTTAAAAATACTCAAAGTACATGGAAACAACTAGAACTCTCATACTTTGCTGGTTGTAGGGAATGGTATAACCATTTTGGAAACAATATGGCATTTTCTTATAAAGATAAATAAGCACACACCTCCCCTACCAAGTAGGAATTCCATTCCTAGGCATTTTATCCAAGAGAAATGGAAACAAACCTATGTTCACAGGAAGACTTGTAATCACAGCAGCTTTACTTGCGATGGGCAGGGAGTACTGTGATCAGGAGAAGCGATAAGCACACTGTGGCATCTCTGTGAAACACACCACTACCCGCTTCACGGAGCAACACAGCTGATCCCGAGACATTATATGCCAAGGCAAAAGAAGCGGGCCTCTAAGCACACACACTGCACGATTCCACTGGCACAAAGGCCTACAACACACAAGACTACTCTAGGGGGTAGCGAGTAGTGACTGGGGCAGGGCGGGCAGGGGCACAGGGAATTTCTGGCGGCACAGACACGTTCTGTGTCTCGACATGGGTGCGGGTAACAGGCTCCATTTGTCGAAAATCATTTCACTATATGCAAATTATACCTCAATCTAAGCTAGCCTACAATGATTAAACATCCTAACTTTTGGTACCTTGGATTAATTTCATCACCCCTGAATTTTAAATTAACAGCCAAGTCTTTCTGCTAACAAAAGAGTGACAGAAAAGAGAGTAGTAAAAGGAACTAATGTTTATTAATTATGTACTACACATACTCTCTTATTGTCTAATTATTAATTCATTTAATTCTCAAAACTTCTGAAGTATACATATAAGGAAACTTGGAAATGTTACTAAACATCTAATGCTAAAAAATACTGCTTAGAAAATTTAATACACAAACATATATGGAAAAACAAAATCGCTAATTATATAAATCCAAATAAACAGTGGAAAAATATAAAAAACCAGGGATCTTAGTAGCATATAAAAAACATATAAAAAACCGAGAAACAACTAACCAAGTAACAGAATGCTGAGGTAGGAATTCTCCTGTTACCCTAAAGCTGGGGACAAAATTGTTCTGAATCTGGCACCTTCCAAAGAAAAACCAACTAAGCCGAGATGCCGCCCCTGCAGGTTTTATTAAAAGGCAGCTGAGCAGCTGAATGAGTGCTGGGACCGCCCACTCTCACCCAGCCCCCCAGGCCTCAGCAGGTGGGGAAGCCTGGCTGGAAAGCCTGGCTGGAAGGACAGGGCCTCTCAGGGGTGCCTCCCGCTCCACAGAAAGGGGAAGGGGCTCCAAGACAACCCCTTCCCCAGCAGAAAGCGGCAGGGGGCAGCATCCTGTCTCTGTGCCCCCTGCAAGCAGGCCTAGCCCCATCCGACCCTACAGCAGCCTTGGCTCCCGCTGGGCACAGCAACCCAGCGAGCTTCCTGTGGTTCGGTGACACCAGGAAACAGCTAGTTCGGGGGACCTGCTGATGACCCCAACCGGGTGAGAGAGACTTGTGAACTAGGTTACAGGGCAGCCCACAAAATCATGGGGGGTCTTATGCACAAACTCCAAAACACTCTTAAAGTCTCTTAGAGGTAGCGACTAGAGAAAAGCCAAATGTAAATCATTTCGAATGTATACTCCACCCAGTTCAGACTGTCCAATCTTCAAGCTGTTCATTAGATAAGAATGCTCATTATTATAAGCACTTACTTTTACCAAAAAGACCATCTGGTGATACTGTTCACAGGCAGTGAAAATCAAGGTTTTCATTACAAATACCAAGTTATAAAACATCAAGAATTCTAACCATCAGGATTTTATTTCCTTCCTCGCATGCCTTATGGAGAAATCAGAGCACTGGAGGGAAGAGGGGACTCGTTAGTTTAGCAGAGTGCGCGAATTCTGCAAAGGAACACCAGAAAATGCAAAACATACATTAATTCATTCTCTAAAGTGAACATTGCTAATTACCTGACCATTTTCCTTCTGGAAAAAATGAAGAGGAAATCTAAATTCCACCTAACAGCAAAACAGTTGAAATGCTCCCATCTCAGGCAGCAAACAGTATACAAAACCAAAGACTAAAGAAACCTTCATATTTGTGTTCTTTCCAACAAGTCAAAAAACATACAATACATATTTCCAAGAGTCACTGCAGGGTGCGCAGTAAATGGGGCCTTTGAGTAAGGAATGCAACGCAGAAAAAAATTTCCCAGAGTCTGAAAAAAATTTTGAGTAAAAATAGAAAGGCATAAACTTGAGAAAGACCGAAGAATAAAACAACAGGTCTGTTGCCAGCAATGCTAGAAAACATGCAAGAATCAGCCTCGTCTACATATTTTATAGATGAAAACATGGAGGCCAGAACATTTCCATGGCGAGTCAACTGTCATTGGCCAACAGCAATGTGCACTCAACACAAACCAATTTAGAAACCCTGATGACACACACAGCAGGTTAGTAACATGTTACATCAAAATACACTCTTTGCTCTTCCCAAATACCCCTCCATTTCCTCACCTTTTCTCCTCTCTATCTGGAATGTTCTCCATCCCCATCACCACCTTCTGAAATCCTACCAGCCAGTCCTTTAAGGCTCATTCCAAAGGCAACTTCCTCCACTGTTCAGCTTTCCTCAATTATTCCAGCTAGAAGAAACATATTCTAAAGTCCCGCAGTGAACTTTCTCTGCCATATTCAGAATCTATCATTTGTGTTCATTTCTTCTCCTCTACTCAACTGCAAACACTTTGGCAGCAATGATTGTATCGGTCTTTTCCCCCCAATCCTCCAGAAAATCAAGCATCAATAAATGTATACAAAATAAGTAAAAGGTGAGGAAGTGTTTCAGTTAAAGTTATAATTATTTATTTTAATATCAATATTATAAAATAAAATGCTTACTCTAAAGTGACAATAAATATTAATAGAAAAAATATGTAATTTATAGCACTGACCCTTGGTGGCCCAATAATCATGCCTGTCCACCTTGTAAGTGTCATATCTTCATCATCTTCCAGGCCCCAGCTAACCGTACCATCGCCTACTCCTTTTTGTCCTTCTTCAAGTTCTTCCAACAAGCGAAAATTACGAGGAACTTTAACGCCTATACAAAAGAATGTCAATGTAAATGTAAAAAGCTCATAATTATAAGGGCTACACATATTCAAATTCAGCTTTTCCCAAATTAACCTTTAAAAATTATTTCCCAAAAAGACAAAATTCCCTTTAAAAAGCATTCTGCCCCCAAAAATGCTGAATCTAAAAACCCTTCAAAATGAAAACGCTAAAGAAAGCACTGTTCCAAACATTAGCAGCAGTACAGAACATGTATATAAATTCCTAAGCAATCAGTTTTAAACTGACATAAATCAATCATAAGGGAATCATCGTAAGTGATTATTTTTCCGTAACTGAGACTCCTGTTCCTCAGCCAAGAACACGACATCGAATAAACAGGCGTGACCAGAAAGTCCATAAAAGCTCCATTTCATTAGCACATACTCTCCAGTAATCTTCAAAGAAGAGAATTATGTTCCATCTGTAAAAACGCACTAAGAGGTACTATTTTGAGAATGCTGACCCCACCCTCGGTCTTGAGCCAGTCTGCTGGCTGCCTAATAACCAGGGGGCCCCGTCTCCCCCGTCAGCAGGCTGGAGGCTGGAAAGCCAGCCTCCTGGATGTTTCCTAAGACACGTCCTTCTCATCTGGGCCCAACCCAGCAACAGTTTCACAATCCAACAGCCTTTCTCACACCTCCACTTCTTTAGACCTCCTCATTCTACTTATTTCTAAAATCTTACCACAGAAATGTTCCTCTCTGCCTAGAACCCCCAGCCTTTCACAGTCCCTACTCCCTCACTCTCACTGAACCTGGTCTTTGCCACCATTCTGACCTCCAACCCCCGGAACCAACCGTGATTTGTGCACTTTATCACAACCTGTCCTAGGATCACTGGCCTGGCCTCTCCAGAGGATGGACCCTGTGGTTTTCTGTGTTCTCAATAGCATCTAGCATGAAACACCCTCCAGCCCCACTGCACAAGTCTTGAAAAAAATCAGGACCCTCTCCTGGCTCTGGAGCACCGCCTCCCTCCCTCCCTCCCTCCCTCTCACATGCAAGCACACACACAATCATGAGGCAGGAAAAAAAGTGACGTCTCTTTTAAAGCGACTGTCATTTTGTATAACTTATCTCTCTTGCTGAAACTAAAACATCTCTTTCAGTTACTAATTTGTAGTAATGCTTCTGGACAAATAATGGAAAGCCAATAAGTACTGTAACTTAAAAACACTAGCCACGGGGCTTCCCTGGTGGTGCAGTGGTTATGAATCCACCTGCCAATGCAGGGGACACGGGTTCGATCCCTGGTCCGGGAAGATCCCACATGCCACAGAGCAACTAAGCCCGTGCGCCACAACTACTGAGCCTGCAAGCCACAACTACGGAAGCCCGTGCGCCTAGAGCCCGTGTTCCGCAACAAGAGAAGCAACCGCAATGAGAAGCCTGCACACTGCAATGAAGACCCAACGCAGCCAAAAATAAAATAAATTATATTAAAAAAAAACTAACCACTTAATGTACTGTGCTTCATAAAAAAGGCTTGAAAATCTTGGGCCACAGAAACATGGGGCTGTTATAAATCACAAAAACAAGAGTACTCATTATTACAACTACAATAACTAGTAATAACCATTTGTTCAGGGTACACTGTGTGCTATTTTAAATAAATTATCCCATTTGGTCCTAAAAGCACTCATTTTACAGTTATAGAAACTGAAGTTTGGAAAAGTGACCTACCCAAGGTCACACAGTTACAAGCGGCAGATCCAGTATTAAGACCCAGTTTCTAGACCAAAGTCACTCTCTTAACTGGTGGGTTATACAGCGAGCCATCCCGGCAGCATCGTGGGCGCTGCCCAAGGCCAGCTCCCAGTGCTGCTGCCTCCCAGACAGGGGCCCCGGCCCCATTTTCTCATCTATAAAAGGGAGACCACGGTGGCTTCTGCTCCAAAGAACCACTGTGAAAATTAAACAAGGTATCTATCTTAAACAGAATAAATGTTGACTATGACCAGTTTAGTGTCCATATTAAATAAAATTACAAAAAACTTCCATTCACCTCCATCTACGTTTTGGGGGAATTCAAGCTCACTGTACAGTCCTGAAGGTTGGCACCCAGGAAACAGTCCCCGAGCTCTAAGTTTCTATGCACATAACACTGGGACAACTGCTCTTCCCTGCAGCTGCACAGTCAGAATCTCCACCATCTATTGCTACTGACTTGCTTTTTAAAGGCTTCTCCCTTAAAGGACTCTGATTACCCTTACCATTATGAAGTCATTCCCGAAGAAAAATTCTAAATTTGTGTTGAATTTTGTTGCCTCCTTTTTATAAACAATTCAGTCAGGTGAGCTTTATGCGCATCCAAAACTACAAAGTAAACAATGTAAAAGTAATGTTTCTTTTTACATAAGTGCCATAAAAGTGATAAACCTAGTGACTGCTAAACTTTTCACCATTTCTCTATGCTGCATCTTGGGGAAACAGTTCTAAGATTAATGGATCAGTTACTGGCAATGTTAACATTTAAAAGATTATAGCAGCTAAGATTATTTTGTTTTTAAAGTATAAGACTCAAAACAAACACCAGTGAGCTATATTTTTAAATTCAGGGCTAGAGTACTCTGGTTTTATTTCAACCAAGCACTAATGTCTGTGAAGAGAAAACACCACGAGATGGGGCTGCTGGTCTGTGAGTGTTGCAGTGTGTGCGTAAGCTGCCCTCTGGATCTCTTGCCCTGTCTGAGCTGCCTTCTGTTAGCTCCGCTAGCCTTTCTCCTGGGGGTGTGTGTGCGCATGCCCTGTCTGAGCTGCCTTCTATTAGCTCCGCTAGCCTTTCTCCTGGGTGTGTGTGTGCGCATGCCCTGTCTGAGCTGCCTTCTGTTAGCTCCGCTAGCCTTTCTCCTGGGGGTGTGTGTGCGCATGCCCTGTCTGAGCTGCCTTCTATTAGCTCCGCTTGCCTTTCTCCTGGGTGTGTGTGTGCGCATGTTGTTGTTATTACTGTTGTTGTTCAATAGTTTTAATACTTTAATCCCTTAGTCTGGGATCTTCATTAAAAGAAAAAAATCCTCAGAGACCATCCCGTCCAAAACCTAACTCTTTAGAGAAAAGAAAATTCTCACCAGGAAAAGTCAGGTGATAATCCTAAAGTCACTTAACTACCAGTTAGTTACCAAACCAAGTCAAAAACCCAAGTCTCCAGGCAGCCACTAATCTAGTCTCCTCCTTACTACATTACAATGAACCTCCATTCATAAGACCTAAGACCCAAAATAATATTATTCAAAAGCAAAATGCTGAATGCAAACAACCTAGAAAACATGCTTCCAGTTTTTAATCTCAAGGCTATCCGATTCCTAATAGTGTACCTTTAATTCCCACAATACCAAAAGTAAAGGCATAAACACTGCCAAATAAACACTAGAATGAGTCTTGAAATGCTGTTTATTAGGGACATGGATTTCCCAATTATAACTCTAAATATTTTTACCTTTTTCAGTTATAAGGAAAAAAGCCCAAATAAAACCTTAAACAGTAATAAATCTGTCAATCTATCCATACAAACGTAAGAAAAGACAGCAAAGCAAATTTAACATCACTTTGCAACCAACCATCTAAATTAAGAAAGCTCTGATAACACTAAAAAAAAAAAAAAATAACAAAAAAAAAAAAAAAAAAAAAGATGAGGTGGTATAGTTTTGAAGAGGGCCAGGTGAATTCCAGTTCCACACTCTGGGATGTAGAAAACCCAAAAATAAATAACTATGAACATTTCAGTGTTATTTCTTTTCAGATTACTTTCCATATATAGTAATATATGGTTTCTGTGTTTTTTCCCAAATGATATCATGACTTATAATTTTGTAACTTGCTCTTTTCCTCACTTACAAACATGTTTCTATATAAGCATAATCAAGTACCATTTTCAAATGTCCTGGCGAATAGTATTAGTCACGTTGGGGAACGGGGTGGGCAGGACTTCACTGGACACCCTTTCACACTATTTGACCAGGTGAATCATCATCACCTACAGAAATGAAAGGAAAACCCCCATACAAACAGAATGAATTTCTTCCATCTTATCTGCTTTCCAGCCCTAGGTAGCTGGTCCTCACGAACACCCCGGCTCCCCGCACTACATGCCCAGAGTGGCGGTGGTAGGTTAGGGGAGGGAGTGTCGGGGCGCCCAGCTTATGGGCCGGCCAGGCTGCGTAACTGCCCCCGCAGAGTTCTCTTAGGCGCTTGGGCTTCTGTCACCCTTCGACACACCTGAGGAGGCACGCTGCTAAGATGGAACTCCTGAACAGTCCCACTTGTAATCTGAGTGCTTGCTTCCCATCCCACTCTGGGAGTTCGGAGTCCCGCAAACTCCCAGCAGGCTGACTTAGTTAAAATGGACATATTTATTGAGCACCTCCTATGTGACAGACATTTGCTAAAAGCTTTACAGGCAGAAGCATTAAATTTTACCTTATGTTGTTTTAACATCACCATTTCACTAAGTAAGAAAATTAAGGCTTAAACTACTAGGTTGGGCCACATGAGTGAAACTGCTGATGTTCAGGCATCTCTGTGATCAACAGAAAGTGATTTCACAAGGTTCACCCTAAAAACATGGAGAGTGAGTGGGGGAGGCGAGGAGGGAACAAGTCTCAAAGCCGAAGTTGCCCGCCATTACTCTCACTCCCTCCCCTCAGTCCCGGATGGCACGCACATCCCTGGCCCTGCAAATCTGATGGGAGGAGGAACACATCATGACCAGCTGTGGGGGCAACTGCCAAAAATAAATCCTGCTCTGAACGCTGGTAAAAAGAGCCTTTCCATATATCACACACCTGGGTGTGCACGAAGGAAAATATTTCCCTATCCAGGGAAATAATATAACTGTCATTTTATATTTTTCAAAGTACTTTCCCATACAGTCATCTAACTGAATAAGGGAAATATCTTTTGAGGTATGATGGGCAGATATATCCATATTTTCACAAAGATCAAAGACATGAAGTAACTCACTGAGGATCATGGCAAGCCAGTAGCTGAGTCAAAAGTGAAATTCACATTTCTCAGCATGAGTACAACTGCTTCCATTACTGTATACTGCATACTTCAGAAAATAAAAAAGAAAGCAGGGAAACTTCAGAATGTGTACGACTTAAAACACATATTTTTCAAAATATACACATTGTTGAAATTCACTATATAAACAAAAACATCATAAAGAGAGTTTTAAAATTCAAGTCTAAGGAACAGGGACTTACCTTCTGATTTTGCATTGCTTAAAATTATATATTAACAGAAGCATTTATAAAAGCTCTCTGTGAATAATATTTTCTAATTTTTCAGAAATTTAAGACTCGAATATCTGTTTGGTTTTAACATTCTTTTCTTCCTTAATGGGATGAAACAAAATTAGGAAAACACCACATGTAGAGGAACATGCATTAGGCATCAAAGCACTGGGAAACCTATTTGATCATATCCATTACTTCTACATTAATTCATCCTTTCACTCAATAAACCTCTGACTACTGGATGTAGTTACTATGCTAGGCACTTGATACCAGGAGGACCAAAACCTTTGTTTGCCCTCAAGAAGTTTACAGTCTATGAGAGGAGGACAGTTAAAAAGATAGAACAACACAAAGTAAAACATCCTCTGGGGACACCTAGGAAGGACAACCAACCCCAAAGAACAGACAAGGAAGGTCTCCTTGAAGAAGAAACTCTCCAGGTGCAACATAAAAGAAACCATTCAGGGGGAGAGTAGGTGAAAATATTTAGGACGTCAGTGGGGAAAATTAAAAAACATAAGCAAAGAATGTCAAAAAACTGAATAAACAGAGCAATCTGCCTACATGAGAAACTCACTGCAAATACGTAAGTTCTCCTCAAACTAATCCACAGATTCTTACAATTTAAACTGAAATTTCAATAGCACTGTTCTTGGAACAGGACAAAGAGTCCCAATATTCTTATGGAAAACTTAAGGGGCAGGAGTTTTGAGAACACTTTTAAAGAAAAAGAAAACAGAGGGGATAACTTCCCTAGATATTAAGACTTCCCCATCAGCCAAAGAAAGTAATTAAGATAATGTGAAGTCAGTGCAAGAATCGACAAACTAATGAAAAAGAAAGCCTCCAAACAGATACATGCATGTATGAAAACAGGATATGTAATAAAGGCAGCATTAAGAGTCGGCAGGGGGACTTTCCTGGCAATCCAGAGGTTGAGACTTCGCCTTCCAAAGCACGGGGTGCAGGTTCGGTCCCTGGTCAGAGCTAGGATCCCACACACCTTGTGGCCAAAAAACCAAAACATAAAACAGAAGCAATACTGCAATAAATTCAATAAAAACTTTAAAAAATGGTCCACATCAAAAAAAAAAAAGAAAGAAAGAGTCAGCAGGAATCCACACTAAAAGAAGACCAATCTTGAATCATGTACCAGAAAAATATATATGTAATTATTTTGCTTTAAAGAACATTAGCGGAAAACTGGCAGTCTGAACAGGGCCCAGAGATAAAAGTTCGGTATCAAAGTTAATTTCTTGATTTTGATAATTATATTATCAAGTAAGAGAACGTCCTGGACTTCAATACATGCACAGTGAAGTATTTAGCAGCAAAGAGGGACATGTCTATAACTTATTCTCAAATGCTTCATTAAAAAAAATGTGTCTGTGGCGGGGCGGGGAAAGAGTACACACGCAAGCACGTGCAAAAATCTTAATTAGTATGGGGTAGGATTTCCTCATACTGTTCATGTAGCTTTTCTGTAAATCTGAAATTATTTCAAAACAAAAAAATAGGGAAAGAATGGACTGGACTGTTCGGTAAATGATGTTAGAAAATTTTATCCACATGGAAAAATAAATTAGATCCCTATCTCACAGCATACATGAAAATCAATCCTAGGCATATTAAATGCCTAAATGTGAAGAGCAAAACATAAGACTTTAGGAAAATATATGATTTCCTCCAACCTTGGGATATAAGAAAGGATTTCTTTTAAAAAAGCACAAACCAGGGCTTCCCTGGTGGCGCAGTGGTTGAGAGTCCGCCTGCCGATGCAGGGGACACGGGTTCGTATCCCGATCCGGGAAGATCCCACATGCCGCGGAGCGGCTGGGCCCGTGAGCCATGGCCGCTGAGCCTGCGCGTCTGGAGCCTGTGCTCCGCAACAGGAGAGGCCACAACAGTGAGAGGCCCGTATACCGCAAAAAAAAAAAAAAAAAAGCACAAACCAGAAGATTGATAAACTTGACTAAAATTTAAAAACCAACTTGACAAAAGAGCCACAAACTGTTATGAGGAACATAACCAGGAAATGTCAGCATCCAAAATATACAAAGAAGTCATCCTATGATTCAACGAGGAAAACAAAACAGTGAATAAGGAGGTTCACAGGGGTGGAAACAGGGATGTACAATAAACATATAAAAAGGGTGCTCAACCTCAACAGTAATCAGGGGAACATGAATTAAACCATAATGACTCTCCACCAGACTGACAAATATTAAGTCTGGCAATACTTGGTTTGACGAAGATGTACAGATGGAGGCTCATTCACTGCTGAGGTTGGCATAAACTGGTACAACTCTGGGAGGAAACTGGTAACATTCACGGAGATCCTGGCAAAGGGTTGGAGGTAGGAAGGCTCACTTACCATGATTTCTAATCGTGAAAATTTAGAAACAACCTAAGCATCACATAGTATAATCCATGACAGAATACTGTTACAATTAAAATGAAAGAATTAGAGCTACAAGCATCAATCAATGCTAAAATTTTACAAACATGTTGTTCAGTAAGTGCACAGTTGCAGTTTCACAAGGTGAAAAGGATCTGGAGGTTGGCTGCACAACAAAGTGAATACATGATAGTGCTGAACTGGACAGAGGCAGTTAAGACAGTAAACTGTATGTTACATACACTTTACCATAACTGAAAAGAAAAAATAAACCAAAAAAAACCAAACAAACCTATGTACCAACAGACCTTTACTATACTCCTCCTGAGCACACACATATCTAGCAAAGGTATAAAAATGTTTGTGGAATATACTCCTTAATCAGGATAGTGATCACCTGTGGGCAAAGAGAAAGGGGCCTAGTACTTGGAAGGGTCCTGGTAATGTTTCGTTTCTTCAAAAAACAGAAAACCTGGGCTTCCCTGGTGGCGCAGTGGTTGGGAGTCCGCCTGCCGATGCAGGGGACGCGGGTTCGTGCCCCGGTCCGGGAAGATCCCACATGCCACAGAGCGGCTGGGCCCGTGAGCCATGGCCACTGAGCCTGCGCGTCCCGAGCCTGTGCTCCGCAACGGGAGAGTCCACAACGGTGAGAGGCCCGCGTACCGCAAAAAAAAAAAAAAAAACCCGAAAACCTGAAGCAAAAATAATTTATTAGCGTTTGAGAGAGCTGGGGGTGGGTGCATGTGTATTCATGCATTTTTCTGGTGTTTAAAAATCTTTCGTCTAAAAAGAGGAGAAACAGTACCTAAACAAGGAGAGAAAGAATGGTAGGCAATGTGTGGGGATAGCAGTTGAGGATAAATGGGCAAAGAGCCAGAAACTGCCTGGAAGGACAGGCGTGTTTGCAAATTCACACTTCACCTGCGGCAGTGAAGACCAAGGGAGGGGTTTAAGCACAGACTTCAAGGACAGGAGGGCAGAGGGGAGAACAACATCGGCTGTGATGAAAGAGCAATCGGGAAAATACGTTAAATGCCTCCACTAAGAAAAATGTGGTTCGTTTTTTTGTTGTAATTCTGTGATGTTATTTATTTCCAATAACCAAAACTAAACATCAAGCACGAGCTAGAAACTGTGCTAGGCCGTGGGATCTCACACTGACAGTCCCAGCCCTCATGGAATCGACAGCCTATCAGGGCAGCAAGACACAGAAATCACAGCGTATGAGAGGCACTTAGATGACAAAAGCAACAGGAAAGTTTCCTAAAGTAGTAGTTTTGCTCTACCACAAAACTAGACAGGTGACTTTGGGCAAAGTGTCTTTTTCTTCCACTCTGCGTACTTTGATGTAAAATGTGGGACTACATGAGCCCACCCCAACCCAGCTCACTGACCCGCACATAGAAGCCTACTTCAGGAGGGGTCCGGCTGGACTGGAGAGAAAGGAGAAATCCTGTCCCCAGGTCTCTGCCCCACCTCCATCCTCAGCATCAGAACCCTTGCGGAACTACGTTATTCCTAAAGCTCCTCCCAAGTTTAGGATTCTTGAATTCCATTTGGAGGACTGTTTCAGAACATCAGACATGACCCTATCCTAAGAAGTCAAAAAAAAAAAGAAAAAAAAGCAAAAGGGAAACAGTAATAAACATAAGGTATAAAAATTTTAAGTTGATTTCTAAAATATTAAAACTCTATATCATCAATAACCAGTTACACTGAAGTAGTAAATGGATAATATGTATTTCATAGACAGATATGAAATACAACTGATAATCCAACAAGAAAATGAACCAGAGGGAGGGAGACGCAAGAGGAAAGAGATATGGGAACATATGTATATGTATAACTGATTCACTTTGTTATAAAGCAGAAACTAACACACCATTGTAAAGCAATTATACCCCAAGAAAGATGTTAAAAAAAAAGAAAAGAAAATGAACCAAAAGAGAAAATAAGAAAAACATGCAGCCTTAAAAAAAAAAAATGACATTACTGTACTCCCATCAAAAAATAAAATTAAAAGCACAGTAAACACAATGCCGGCAAGACAGTGGATAAACTACATTTATCCATCCTTACACATCACTGGAAATTGACTACACCTTGCTGAAGAGGGAATTTGACAAAATATAACAAGAATTTTAAAATATTTATACACTTTGATTTATACTCCAGTCTGTGAAATCCACCCTCAAGAACAAAGCACAGGGAGTGTAGCCAGCCTCAGAGCCAGCCGTGAACAACCTGTCTCCTGTCTCCAGGCACGCGCCCTCCTGGTCAGAGGCCAGGGCTACTCCCCTCCCCCCGACTCTGGGCTGGCCTTGCCACTTGTTTCGACAGAACGCGATGCTGGTGCGGTTCTGGGCTGGGACGAGCCTCGTCAGAGCCCTATAGCTTCTGTTTGGTTTTCTTGGAAGCCAACCACCATACAAATTCTGACCTCCCAGACACTACTGGAATGCGAGGAAGTCCAAACAGAGCACCTGGAGTGACCACGTGGACTAGAACCAAGGCACCTGGGCACAAGGCCCAGCCCACCGTCAGGTGAAGGGAGACCGGCAAAACCACACACTCAGCCCCCAAATCACAGGAATAAATCACTGTTTGAAGCCATATATCCATTTCAGATATTAAAATTTGTCTTAGAATTGATGAAATATGGCAGGTGAAAATAAATCTGAAAAAAATTTCAAATCAAACGTACATCTGAAGCACCTGTACTATGCCTTCAAACACAAACCCTCTGGATTAGAGGACTTGCAAGGCGCCTCGAACCCGCGGTATGGAAGCTGCAGTACGTGGAGTAGAATGTGAGCCATGCTACTGGTACTCTGTAGGGGCCAGCCAAAGCCACTCTCCCAAAATTCTGCAACTCTTCTCACGGCCTATGTGCTGTATACTAACTCAGGCAAGGAGAAAATATGAAGCTTCATGTGTTTATTTAATGAAAGTATTTGAACACAAAATATCCTTTTAGTACCGCTTCACTTCAAAAAGTAAACTCAAAACAAAATTTAAAAGTAAAACATTATAATACACAAAGGGGGAAAGCTAGATTTTACTTGAGCCATTTGTTTTCTCATTATTAAATCACTCATATAGAAACTGCACCATAAGGAAATGACAACATCGGAGGCACTCAATAAACACGTGGTGCGTTTATGGCAGACGCTTACTTTCAACCTTTCTGTCAACACTTACGGGCCAGTCCTGAAGCAGGTGATGCCGATTCCGAACACAGAATCCTTTCCCCAGCATCTTGGCGGTGGTGATGGGTGAGGACAACCATGTAGCCGGATGCATTCAAATGCAATAAGCTACCTCAAGAGATTTTGCTCAGAACACTACTGCTATCTCAATGAGGCAGACTAACCAGGGAGAACCGAGTTACTTAATATTCTCCAGGAAACCTGCGAGCAATGTTTACTTCAGAACTCAGAAGGAATGCCTCCCTGAGAATAAGCTCGGGAGTGGCAGAAAGCTAGGTGAACCACAACATACTCTGCTTCCTCTCCAGCAGGAACTTCCAAATGGAGTGAGGACTGGCACACCTCCCTCTCTCCCTCCCCGAGACCACCTACAGGGTACAGGGGCTCTCCTGTGGCACCAGGGAGCTGCAGTTAGAAGCAAAGGAAGTATCCCGCCAAGTCACTGCTGGCAGGGTGAACACTTGAGAAAATTTAAAACTTTTCAATAACTTAAGTATATCCTCTCAGGAAACAACCACTTACATCAATACTGTTTAGTAAGCTGTAACCGATAATTTAGTTAGCAGGTGACACTACCATGAATAACAAACAGTAAACCAAGCTATGCATTGTTGGTACTTTTCAGTAACATTCCAGTCACTAGACTGAAAAAAATCTATGGCATAATTACATACTTACAAAGAATAAACTGCTTGAAGCATGCCTGCTATCTGGCTATATAACTCTGTTAATGTAACATTAAACCTCACACCTGGCAAGGCAGGGCTTAGACTCCTACCCTCTGTCATGTGGTAATCCTGTATAATAATCATAACCAGATCATCACTTAGAACTTACATATGTCAACATGATGTTTTTAAAACAAAGAGTCAGGTAGACGATGAAGTACATACCAAAAGCCAGACTTTTCATCTTAATAAAGTAGAAAAAAACAGATAAATTGGACTTTATCAAAATTTAAAACTTTGGGGTTTCAAAGGATACCATCAAAAAAACCAAAAAACCTACAGAGAGAAAATATTTACAAACCGTACATCTAATAAGGAACTTGTATCTAGAATATATAAGAACGCTTACTACTCAACAATAAAGAGACAAATAATGCAAATTTTTTAAGACGGGCAAAGCAGAAATGAACCCACACTTATGTGGGCAATTAACCTACAACAAAGGAGACAAGAACATACAGTGAACAGTGACTTCAATAAATGGTGCTGGGGAAGCCGGACGGCTACATGCGCAAGAATCAAACTGGACTACTCCCTCACACCACACACAAAAGTAAACTCAAAATCCATCGACTTAAATGTAACACCTGAAGCCTTAAAATTTCTAGAAGAAAACTTAGGCAGTATGCTCTTTGACATCAGTCTTAGCAATAATTTTTTGGATGTCTCTTCAGGCAAGGGGAAAAAAAAGCAAAAATAAGCAAATGAGACTACATCAAACTAAAAGCTTGGCACAGTGGAGGAAACTATCAACATAACACAAAGGAAGCCAACAGGATGGGAGAAGACACTGGCAAACACTACGTCTGATAAGGGATTAATATCCAAAATATACAAAGAACTCATACTACTCAACATCCAAAAAAGCAACCTGATTTAAAAAATGGGCTGAGGATCTGAATAAGACATCTTTCCAAAGACACACAGATGGCCAACAGGCACGCGAGAAGACGGTGCTCATCAGGGAAATGCAAATCAAAACCACAATGAGACACCACCTCACACCTGTCAGAATTGCTGTCATCAAAAAGACAACAAAAAACAAGTTGGCAAGAATGTGGAGAAAATGGAACCCTTGTGCACTGTTGGTGGGAATGTAAATTGGTGCAGCCACTATGTAAAACAGTACGGAAGGCCCTCAAAAAATTAAAAATAGAGCTACCATACAATTCAGCAATTCTACTCCTGGCTGTTTATCCGAAGAGAACAAAAGCACTATTTCAAAAAGATATACGCACCCTTATGCTAACTGCAGCGTTATACACAACAGCCAAGATATGAAAGCAACGTAAGTTCCCACCAATACATGAATGGATAAAGATGACGTGGAAGGTGCACACACGTGCGTGCACACACACACACAAATACACTGTGTGTGTATACCATTCAGCCATAAAAAGGAATGAAATTTTGCCATTTGCGACAACACGGATGGACCTAGAGAGTATTATGCTGAGAAATAAGTCACAAAGAAAAAGACAAATGCTGTATGATTCCACTTACATGAAGCAACCAAAAAGTTTATAGAACACAGCATGATACCGAAGCAGAATCAAAGAACCTGTAATCAAGAAACTAGCTCTGGACTCAGCATCTAGCTAAGTAATCTTGTGAAAGTCATTTCATATCTAGATAGCGCTCATCTATAAAATATACTTTGCCTAGAGCCTAAATGATTCATAATGTACTTTCCATGAGCACTACTATTCCCATATATGTATAAGGACCTATACAAGCCATAAGGACCTCTCTCCCCTTCTGTTGTTTCAAACTTTGCTGAGTTCCAACTTAAACTGAAAATAACATCTGCTCTTACACAAGTCAGCAAAGACTGTGTAAACAAGAATACACTTCCAAACCCAGTCCTGAAGTCCCATCTTACAATAATATCTCAAAGATTTACTTATAAATACATCTGCTCTTTTAAAACAGTTAACTACTTTTGAAACAGACTTTTTTGTACGCGGGCCTCTCACTGTTGTGGCCTCTCCCGTTGCGGAGCACAGGCTCCGGACGCGCAGGCTCCGCGGCACGGCATGCGGGATCTTCCTGGACCGGGGCAAGAACCCGCGTCCCCTGAATCGGCAGGCGGACTCTCAACCACTGCGCCACCAGGGAAGCCCCTGAAACAAACTTTTGAACACTGGATTTCATTCCATTTGTTCTAGTCTACATACCTCACATCCATTTTGAAGTTTTGCGTCAAACAGCTCCCCAAATACTTGCTAAGTGGATGTTTCCACATATGGGCAATCTCCGCTTTTCATGGTTTCCACACGTGTGACTTTCAGTTACCACGGTTTAGTGAGACACCAGTCCCCCAACAACAGGGTTCAGACTCCAGTCTCCATGGTACGCAGACAATGAGTACGCGCACAGAGCTCACACGTGGCTGCTATCTCCTCAGTCCACAGGTGACCATGTGAGTGACAGACGAGCAGTCCCGACCAGCAGCCAGCACTTCACAGCTTTCAGCGTGTACCTGAGGCTCACTGCACATCTCTTACTCAGTTAACAGAGAGCAAAGCATGGAATAGAGTTGCCTCCTTGTCTACCAGTGACAGTCCATAAAAATAGCCAACAAAGGTGAAAGTCCAGCAGAGAAACAAGAACTGGCAACACGGGAAGTGAAATCTGAACAAATGTAAAGAGAGTCACAGAAGAAATTTGACTGTGGGAACATCGGAGAGACTCCGGAAGAGCAGGCAGAGGAATTCTGTGAACGTGAGCTTACTGACATAAATGAGGAAAGGAGATGTAGGAAAAGGATGACCGTGTCCCAGAGGAAGTGAAAACCTTCACAATAAAGAAACTCTCAGAGGTATTCCCTAACACTGAAAGCACAAATGACAAAATACTGGAAGCAGATCCAAATTTACGAGTATGACAATTCACCAAAGCACAGAAAAGATACTTGTTCCACATAAGTTATACGATAAAAAGATAGGGCAAGCATTGTTCAAACTACTCTTGACAAGCGTTTTATAACCAAAAACACTCTAGTTCTTAATTTCTCACGTTTAAACTACAGCGTACTAAACAAATGTTAGTTTTACTATTTTTTCCATTTTTCCTATATGCTTGTAACCCCAGGAATTTTCAATGTTTCAGCAAACATTTTCAAAGGTCACAGAATAATCATAATTTTTCTCACTTAGTAAGATTGCTCTGAACAGTTTCAGTATGCCACCCAAACTACCACGCAAAGGGAGGACTGCTGATAGGTTGTATTGCCTGACGATATTACCAAGAGCAAACATACGTCAAGAGCACCCAGGTTCCTAACTCACATAGACAAATCTACCAGGCCTGTTATTAAAGTCTCAAGAGGGAAATAGCCTGGACTATTACAGTTCAGCTCTTATATTGTTTAATTTCCAGGTTCTATGATTTACACCTGCAAATCTCTTCTTCTATTACTACTCCCAAGTTCTGCCCATATCCACAAATCTTCATCCTGAAGATGGGGAAAACAAACAAAATCATGTAGTCCAAACTTTTCATAGAAAGGACGGAAAAGCAAGGCTTATGAGACTCACTGCACGCCTAGCATGGCAATCTACCAGGGCAGCAAGGGAATCAAAACACAGCCAACCCAGTTCCTGTTCCAGTATACATAATGCTTCCCACTTCTGAAAAAGGTAATTAGGCCTCACTGTGGTTGTTTTCCACCTATATGGCTTACGGAGACTTACCACACTTTATAAGCTAACATTAATACTTCTATTAGTGCTGAGATGTGATTAAATTTTTGAATCACAGGCACTAAATATACTAACACATTTCTATCCCAAAGAGTCGTGTTTCTTAAGCCGTGTCCTATGAAATCATCTTGACCCCCAGAGGTGACTGTCTCTTGGGAAAGGGGAACCTAGCCAGTGGGGTCTCCACCACAGCCCTATTTCTGTCCACAAGAAGCATCTGACAGTCTGAAACAAGGATTCTGCTAGGAAGAGAAGTATGAAAGCCACTCTCAAGCCTAAAAGGACGTAAGATTCCTGATTTCAGGATTATTCCAAATTCATAATTGCTCATGATGGAAAAAGCACTAGACTGAGAGTAAAAAACCTGATTCTGATCTGGACTCTACTGCTAACCAACTATATAAAACCTTGTATTTCCTCAGGCCTCAGTTTACTCAACTGCAAAACAAAGAGGACCAAATGGTATGGCAAAGTATCATATCAGTCAGCTTAGAGGTCTCAGTCTAGTTAGAATTCTTCCTGCCAATTTTTCTTCCAGTAACAGAAAGACTAAAAGCATATGATTTAGGTAATGCAAGTTAAAATATAATGCTTTAGTTAAAATTTAAAAAAAATCTGTCAGTTGTCTTTTTCTTTTTGGACTATTAAAGAGCTATTTTTATCAAGATTATTTTGGCTTAAATAAAAAACATGGGACTTCCCTGGTGGCGCAGTGGTTGAGGGTCTGCCTGCCGATGCAGGGGACGCGGGTTTGTGCCCCGGTCCAGAAGGATCCCACGTGCCGCGGAGCGGCTGGGCCCATGAGCCGTGGCCGCTGGGCCTGTGCGTCTGGAGCCTGTGCTCCACAAAGGGAGAGGCCACGGCAGTGAGAGGCCCGCGTACCGCAAAAAAAAAACATGTACAGTACACCCTAATTTTAAAATTTCAATCTTTATCACATTTATTTCACATTGCTACCAAGAGGCAAACAATACAAAAGTAGAACTAAGAGAAAATATAATTTAAAAATAGTTTCGAAACATAGTCCAAAACTGCTTCTGCACTCCTCTCTCCCCAAGCTGGACGGTAGTGTCAATGTTGTAAAGCACAGAAAAGGAATAAACGGTATATGAAATTCGCCAACGCAATTTTTAACAACAGTTTCAAAACAAATTTCAGTGATTTAAGAAAACATCAACTAACTGCCTAAAAGATATTCTTTCTGATTATGCTCAGGTTTCGAATCTCATAAATTTAAAAGCAGCGTAAATGTAACAATTAGAATGCTCAAATATAAACTAGAAAATACAGGCTTCCAATGTACAATAAACGTGCTAATAATCTCTCAGCAACTTCTTTATAATTCAGTCAACTTCCAAAAATGACTCACTGTGGTTAACAAAGAGCACCTGCCATTAACATAATCTAATCATTTGTCTTTTCAAAATATTTCCACACTCTCTCACAGGTACAACGTTAAAGGGGAGAAAAATCGTATTTAAATAAAAAAGTGAAATCCACAAAATGAAGATTATCAATCAAACTGAAACACACCACTTTACTACTAAATTTTCAAGAACCTTCAGATACGAAGCACAACTCTTAAAAAGACATGGAGTTTTAATGCACAAGCACACTCGATTTCAAATAGCAAGGACAGTAAAGTTTTAACACTAAAATGTCACTTTTTAAATCATCCACGCTTTACTAGCTAGCTCTGACCCCAAGTGTACCGAAATAGCTCCCCAACGCTAAAATCGTTAAACAGCTTATCCTGACACCTGTACGTAATAAAGATGCGATACAAAAGACGCAATTCTTCATTAAAATGAAGGGAGAACGGCACTACCTTAAAAGTACCCATCACAACATACACCGAAGCCTTCCACTTAAGTACACAAAGACTTGAAAATTCGTGTTATTATGCAATGATGGCATGAAATACAAAACCACACTGTTCCACAGCCATGGTTCAATAATGATTAGAAAAAATTAAAGACCATACGTCTTAACGTTTTAAGTAATAAAACGGTCCCCCTTTAACATTTTGTAATGGTCAAATTTCTAAAACCTTAGTGTTAATACCGAATTTCAACGTCTGTGCTCAGAGGAAACCAAAACTGTATTCAGTACGAGAGGAGCGGAACAGCTAATCTAAGAAACCACTTTTTCTTCAATTAGTGTTCACCTAGCTCCTTGCTTCTATTTAGTCTACATCTCAGTTTTTCACTCCAGCGAAAAAAAGACCACACGCATTCAGTCGGTAAGAATGGCCCTGTCCTTCGCCCACGTCAGGGCGAGCCGGGGGGTCGGACCCGCTCCATCCAGGACCCTCACGCGAGGCCTCGCGCGCCCAGGTGGACGCGGCCCGCCCGGGCTCCCCTCCTCGCTCCCGCACTGCCCGCCAGAGCCCCGGGCCAGCCGGCCCGGCCCGGCCCAGCCCAGCCCCCAGGCGCGCAGCCGACGCACGGGCACGACCGCCGCCCCGACGGCCACCAGGACCCTCCCTGCTCCGGCTGCGCTCCGCGGAAAGTCCGGCGGCCGGGGGCCCGTACTCCGGCTTCTCCCACACCGCCAGGCCGGCCGCCAGCTGCGCGCAGAGGCGCAGCGCGGGCTGGGATGGAAAAGCAGGCGACCCGGCACGGTACTGACCTGTGGAGACCGCCATCTTCTCCTGCAGCCCGACGCACCGCCCGGACGCACGCGACGTCCGCGCTACCTCCGGGAGCGCCGCCGCCCGCCCCGCGGCTTCCGGCCCCAGGCTCCCGCCCCGCAGCTTCCGGTACGTCAACGCGGACCCGCCCCGCGGCTTCCGGCTTCCGGCTTCCGGCTTCCGGCTTCCGGCTTCCGGCTTCCTGGGACGGTCCCGCCAAATCGGAGTGTGAGGGTGCAGGTTAAGCTCATGGGACAGACTTGAGTCAGTCACCGTGACAGAAAGGAAGAGCGCGAGGCCAGAATGCTCCGGGCGGGGAACGTGCTCCGAGAACCCGCGTCGGCTCTGACGTCATAGGCGTGCGTCGGAGCAGGTGCGCTAGCGCCGCCCAGAGGGCCGTCCTCGGTCGCGGGGGAGGGTGGCGTCTGTGGAGTTAGACGAAGTGCTTGTGGAAATGAGGCCCTGACCAAGCAGGGGCGTTGACGGTTCCGTCGAAAATGATTCAAGGAGTGACAAAAAGTTTTAAGGAGCCGCTAGAATTAAACCACCTTGTTCGTGCTTTCTTTTGAGATAGGCACGCGAGAGAAACGTGATAGAAGTCTGTGCCTGAGTCTAGAAAGTTCCTTCCGCTTGTGAGTGATTGGGGAGCATCACTGCGTCCAGAGGGCGGAGCTGCCCACGCGGCTCGGGCGGCCGCGGGGACGACCGGGACGACCCCCGAGGCCACGACGTCCCCGGGGCGCGCGGACCTCTCCCCGCCCCGGCCCACATGAGTGGGGCTCGCTCTGTGGCCGGGCGGTGAGCCTGCTGGGTGGGCTGCTGCTTTCCGTCCTGCACCCCTGTTTACCCGTCCCTTGCACTGTGCGGAGGCTTGGGGAGGAGACAGACCCTCTGCTCGGTTCTGAACGTGGAGGGGGTGTCAGTGCTTGGTCCCAGCCACACCCCCTAAAATGAAGCGGCTGAGCAGGCGCTGTTCGGTTCGCTCTCTGCGATGGGAAGCCTCTGCCGTGGCTCCCGGTGGCCCTCTCTTGGCGTCATGCCTTGCACTTTAATATCCCTCTGCCTTTTGTGGGAGCTGTGTTTACTGACCAGGTTCCAGTGAATAAGATAAGGCAGTGCCCACTGTGGCGGCACATACCCTAAGGTTGGACCGGAGCAAGGAGGATTAGCATGGCCCCTGCCAGGATGCACGCAAATTCGTGAAGCAGCCCATGTCTTACAGAAATCTGAGCAAGGGTGGTTATCCGTGTACGTATGACTGACTCACTTTGCTGTGCAGCAAGGAACCAACAACACTGTAAAGTGACTCTACGCCAATAAAAATCAATTTTAAAAGAAAGAATAAAATAAGACAGAAGTGTGGGGTATTGCTTCTGAGATTTTGTTTAAGAAGACTACATTGCAAGGGCTTCCCTGGTGGTCCAGGGGTTAGGACCCGGCGTTTCCACTGCCCAGGGCCTGGGTTGGATCCCGGGTGGGAGAACTGAGATCATCCCACAAGCCGCGTGGTGAAGCCCCCGAAAAAAACAGAAAGCAAAAAACGACTGCTAGCTTGCATACCTTGCTCTCTTGCTCCCTCTGAGGGAAGCCAGCTCTCATCCTGACAGCTACCTTACAGAGAAGCCCACATGGCAAGGAACATCAGCCTCTGGCCAATAACTAACCTTGAGGAAGTGAAGCACTCAGTTCAACAGCCTGAGGAGCTGAATCCTGTCAACAGACATGGCGGGGTGAGCTCGAAAGCAGATCCGCCCCACTCAGGTCTTCAGGTGACACTTTGGCCCAGGCCAACACCTTAAGGGCCACTCTGCTAGAGTCCTTGAGGCAGAGCACCCCAGGTAAAGGTTGCCTGATTCCTGACCCCCTGAAAATGAGATAACACATGTTTGCTGTTTTCGGCCACTACATTTTGGCATCATTTGTTCTGCAGCAGCGGGAAACTAATACACTCTCTTACAGTAGCCAAGGTGTGGAAGCAGCCTAAGTGCCCATCAGCAGATGAGTGGATAAAGAAGACGTGGAATATATATACACAATGGAATATTACTCAGCCGTTAAAAAGAATGAAATTTTAGCGTTGTCAACTACATGGTTGGACCTGGGGGGTATTATGCTAAGTGAAGTGAGACAGAGAAAGACAAATATTCTGATGTTTTCACTTGCGTGTGGAATCTAAAATACGAAACAGGGCTTCCCTGGTGGCGCAGTGGTTGAGAGTCTGCCTGCCGAGGCAGGGGACATGGGTTCATGCCCCAGTTCAGGAAGATCCCACATGCTGCGGAGCGGCTGGGCCCGTGAGCCATGGCCGCTGAGCCTGCGCGTCCGGAGCCTGTGCTCCGCAACGGGAGAGGCCACAACAGTGGGGGCCCACATACCACAAAAAAAAAATAAAATAAAATAAAATATGAAACAAAAGAATTAATGTAACAAAATAGAAACAGACTCTCACATGTAGAGAACAAACTAATGGTTACCAGTGGTGAGAAGGAGGGAGGAGAGAGAAGATGGAGGGGATTAAGAGGTACAAATATTGTACAGGACAGGGAATACACCCAATGTTTTATAACTTTAAATGGCGTATAATGTACAAATTTAGAATCACTATGTTGTACACCTGAAACTAATATAATATTGTAAATCAGCTATACCTCAATTAAAAAAAGAAAACTTTGTAAATTTCTCTTGAGATTTTATCTTTGTCTCCAGTATCATTTAGAAGTGTGTAATTCAGTCTACACATATTTTGGGAGTCAGTGAAGGTTTTTGATGCACGGTAATGGTTACTCAGTATTTGTAAGATTAGCTAATGTACAATTACAGTAATCAGTTATATTCTTACCTTCTTTGTTGTAGATTAATTGACCACAAATGCATGGTTTATTTCTGGGCTCTCCATTCTGTCCCATTGATCTATGTGCCTGTTTTTGTGCTCATTTCATACTGTTTTTGGTGTTTGTTTTTTTTTTTGTCAAAAAGTTTATTTGGACTCACTGTTTTGGCAGAAGCATCTGTACATCAGCCTACTGGTAAGCCAGTGGTGTTTGTAAGTGCCTTTACCTTGTGGACCCTGGGTTAGGGACAGAGGAGGAAACCAGAGAGACAGATGACAGTCCAGGAGAAAGGGAAACCTCACTCGCATACACTCGTGTTTCCACACAGCTCATTTAATGGAAATTGTTAGACCTGGACTAATCCTGTCTTCATTATCTAACTGTGCGGCCCTCTGTAGATCTTAGTTGCCTCATCAGCAACTGATGGGTGAGGACTGAATGATAGCATCATACTGTTTTGATTAATATAGCTCTGTAGTATAGTCTGAAGTCTAGGAGTGTGATCCCTCCAGCTCTGTTCTTCTTTCTCAAGATTGCTTTGGCTTTTCAGGGTCTTTTTTTGATTCCATACAAATTTTAGAATTATTCTAGTTCTGTGAAAAATCCCATTGGTATTTTGATAGGGATTGGTATAAAGCTTTTTTTTTTTTTTCCTTTGGCAATGCTGTGAGGCTTGTGGGATCTCAGTGCCCTGACCAGGGACTGAACCCAGGCTCTGGCAGTGAAAATACCGAGTCCTAACCACTGGAATGCCAGGGAATTCCCGGAATTGCTATAAAGCTTTTTAAAAAATGAAAACAGAACTTGTCAAAATTTGTGGGATACAGTGAAAACAGTACTTAGAGGGAAATTTTGAGCATTGCATGCAATGTTAGAAAAGAAGAGAGAAGTGAAATCAGTCATCTAAGCTTCCACCGTAGGAAACCAGAAAAAGAGCCAATTAAATCCAAAGTAAGCAGAAGTAAAGAAATAATAAAAATTAAGAGTAGAAAGCAATGAAATTGAAAACAGGAAATCCATAGAGAAAATCAACAAAACCAAAAGCTGGTTCTTTGAAAAGATCAATAAGCCTCTAGCCAGGCTAACAAGACAGAGAGAAGACACATATTACTAATACCAGAAATGAAAGAGGGCACATCACTACAAATACTATTGACATTAAAAGGATAATAAAGGAAGACTATGAACAAATCTATGCCTCAAATTTGACAACCCAGATGAAATGGACCAATTCCTTGAAAGATACAATTTGCCAAAGCTTACAGACAAAATAGTACGCATAGGTCTCTCTATATATTATAGACCTATACACTAAAGAAGAAAAATCAACAATCGGTAACTTTCCAAACCAGAAAGCACCAGGCCCACCAATTTTACTGGTCAATTCTATCAGACATTTAAGGAAAAACTTATACCAATTCTCTACAAACTCTTTCAGAATATAGAACAGAGGGAATACTTCCTACTTCATTCTGTGAGGTCAGCATTACCCTAGTAGCAAAACCAAAGATATTATAAGAAAAGAAAACTACAATCTATCTCTTCAACATAGATGCAAAAATCCTCAACAAAATATTAGCAAATAGGGCTTCCCTGGTGGCGCAGTGGTTGAGAGTCTGCCTGCCGATGCAAGGGACACAGGTTCGTGCCCCGGTCCGGGAAGATCCCACATGCCGCGGAGCGGCTGGGCCCGTGAGCCATGGCCACTGAGCCTGCGTGTCCAGAGCCTGTGCTCTGCAATGGAAGAGGCCACAACAGTGAGAGGCCCGCGTACCACAAAAACAAACAAACAAAAAACAAAAAAAAATTAGCAAACAATACAACAATGTATAAAAAGAATTACACACCATAACCAAGTGGGATTTATCTCAGGGATGCAAAGCTATTTCAACATTCAAAAATCAATGTAATTCATCATATCAATAGGTTATAAACAAAAGCCACATGATCATATCAATAGATACAGAAAAGCATATGATAAAATCCAACACTCATTCATGACAAAAGCTATCAGTAAAATAGGAATAGAGGGGATTTCCTCAACCTGATGAAGAATATCTGCAAAAAGCCAACAGCTGACATGATAAAGGTAACAAACTAGATTTTCCACTAAGATCAAGAAAAAGACAAGGATGCCCCTTCTCACCACTCCTTTTCAACACTGTACTGGAGAAGAAAGAATGAAACTTATTTGTTTGCCAATGACATGATTTCCCATGTAGAAAATCTGAAAGAATCAACAAGAAAATCTGGAACTAATAAGCAATTATAGAAAGATTGCAGGATACCAAGTTATCATACAAAAGTCTATCACTTTCCTATGTATCAGCAATGATCAAGTGGAGTTTGAAATTAAAAACAGTACTAATATAAGCACCCCCCAAATTACTTAGTTACAAACCTAACTACATATAAGATCTGTCTGAGTAAACTTACAAAACTCTGATAAACAATATCAAAGAAGAAATACATGGAGAGATATTTCATGTTCTTGGATAGGAAAACTTAATATCATCAGGATGTCAGTTCTTTCCAAATTAATCTATAGATTCAGTGTGATTCCCAATCAAAATCCCAGTATGTATCCTGATTCTAAAGTTTATACCGAGAGGCAAAGACCCAGGGTAGCCAACACAATATTAAAGGAAAAGAGCAAAGTTGGAGGACTGACCTTGTTTGAATTCAAGACTTTCTACGAAGCTACAGTGACCAAGACAAAATCGTATTGGTGAAAGAATTGATAAATGGAACAGAATAGAGAGTCCATAAATAGACCTATATAAATAGAGTCAGCTGATCTTTGACAGGCAGCAAAGGCAATACAATGCAGCAAATGTAGTCTTTTCAACAAATGATACTTGAGCAACTGAACATCCAGGTGCAAAAAAAAAAAAAAGATTCTAGACACAGACCTTATGCCCTTCACAAATATTAACTTGAAATGGATCACAGACTGAAGTATATAATGCAATACCATAAAATTCCTAGAAGTTAACATAGGAAAAAGCCTAGATGACCTTGGGCTTGGCAATGACTTTTTAGGTAAGACACTGAAGGTACCATCCATGAAAGAACTGATAAGCTGGACTTAAGTTAACACTTTCTGCTTTGCAAAAAAACACTGTCAAGAGAATGAAAAGACAAGCCACAGACAGGAGAAATATTTATAAAAGACCCATCTCATAAAGGACTCATCAAATTTTAAGAACTTTTAAAACTCAACAATAAGAAAACAAACAATCTGATTGAAAAGTGAGCTAAAGACCTTAGCAGACACCTCACCAAAGAAGAAATACTGATGGCAGATAGCACATGAAAAGATGCTGAACATATGTCATCAGGGAAAGGCAAACTAAAACAGCAATGAGATATTGCTACACACCTATTAGAATGGCCAAACCCAGAGCACCGATAGCACCAAATGCCAGTGAGGATGTGGAGCCACAGGAATTCTCATTTGTTGCTGGTGAGGATGAAAAATGGTGCATCCGGGGCTTCCCTGGTGGCACAGTGGTTAAGACTCCGTGCTCCCATCGCAGGGGGCCGGGGTTTGATCCCTGGTTGGGGAGCTAGATCCCACATGATGCAACTGAGCATTCGCATGCCACAACTAAAGATCCTGCATGCAGCAAGGAAGATCCCACACACAGCAACAAAGAGCCCACGTGCCACAACTAGGACCCGATGCAGCCAAGTAAGTAAATACATAAATAAAAATTGTAAACTGTTGCAGTCACTTTGGAAGCAGTCTGGCAGTTTCTTAAAAAGCTAAATACACTCTTCCTATATAATCCCGCACTTTTGCTCCTTGATACTTACCCAAAGGAGTTGAAAACATGTTCACTCGAAACGTACACATTAATGTTTATAGTAGCTTTATTCATGATTGCCAAAACTGGGAAGCAGCCAAGATGTTAGTAGGTGAATGGATACATAAACTGTGATGTACAGTATATAGACAGTGGAATATTATTCAGTGCTTTACAAAATGAGCTATGAAGTCATGAAAAGACAGGGAAGAAACAAATGCATATTACTGTATATTAAGTGAAGGAAGCTAATCTGAAAAAGGCTACATACTGTAGGACATTCTGGAAAAGTCACAACTGTGGAGACAATAAAAAGATCAGTGGTTGCTAGGAGTTACGGGAGAGGGAGAGATGAGTACGCAGAGCACAGAGGACTTTTAGGGCAGTGGAACTACTCTGTGTGATGTTATAATGGTGGATACATGTCATTATACATTTGTCCAAGCCCATGGAGCGTACAACACAGAGAGTGAACCATAATATAAACTATGGGCTTTGGGTGATTATGATGCATCAGTGTAGGTTTATCGTAACAAGTTTACCATCTGGTCAGGGGTGTTGATAGTGAGGGACACTATGCATGTGTGGGGGAGGGACATATATGGGAAATCACTCAGTTTTGCTATGAACCTAGACTGCTTTAAAAAAAAAACTATTTAAATAAAAATTCTCCAGTGGCTTTCGTCATACTCAGCTGAAGTTCTTGCAATGGCCTGGAAGGCTCTACATGGTCTATTCCCATGCCTGCTCCCTTATCTCCCATCTTCACCTCCTACTCCTCTCCTCTTCGCTCTTTCATACCCAACCCGTGTGCTTCCTCACTGTCCCTCCAACAATGAAGATTCACAACCACTCCAGGGTCTTGTCACTGGCCATTGCTTCTACTTGGACCTCTTTCCCTCCCAGTACATCTCAGCTGAACATCATCCCTGCCCGCTTCTTGCAGTCTCTTGCCAGTACCTCTAGAGGTTCCTCTGTTCTTAGTCAGGCTGATCAGATCCCATCACCTGGGATTTGGACAGGGATTATTGCTGGCTATGCTCTGCTAGAACAGCCTCCCAGGGGAAGGACTACAAATTTCTGCTATCCATTCCAGCCACCCCCAGACATAGTGCATCCTTTCTGAAGTGTCCTGGCAGGCAAAGTGGTAGGGTGAAAGTAGACTCATTATTCACTGTGTACTGAGAGCTGACTGTTCAAACCCAGAACCCCGTAAGTAAGCGTTTTCACGACAGTGCCAAGATTAACGTGTCAGCACACTCAATTCTCCTCCTCCTGTTAGAATACTGACTGGTTGTCATGGTGTTAAGTCCACATTCAGTGGGTCCATTCTTCTTCCTCACATTCAGCAGCTGGAGCATTCTTAAATCTAAATAAACAGGATATAATGAAAACCAAGATAATACAGATGGAATTTGTTGTTACTCCCTTGTTTTTTTTTTCTATGAAGGGGATTCTGAGGAACATTGGTAATGTTTGAAGTTTTAAGTCCATAGCTGGGAAGAACGGACAACCACTGAAATAATGTGAACTGCATACGCTAAAAGTAGGGAGGTGACTTGGGGTTACATAGAACTCCTTGAGAGGGAGGATCTGACATAAAGTCATAAATTTCCTAGATATCTAAATTCCTTTTTCTTTTTTTCTGTTTTTTTTTTTGTTTTTTTTTTTTTTTTTTTTTTTTTGTGTTTTGGAAACACTTACTGTTTTTCCTCACC
>NW_020173037.1:519828-544738 GCF_003031525.2 Neophocaena asiaeorientalis asiaeorientalis | reverse complement strand
TTTTTTGTGGTATGCAGGCCTCTCACTGTTGTGACCTCTCCCATTACGGAGCACAGGCTCCGGACGCGCGGCCTCAGCAGCCATGGCTCACAGGCCCAGCCGCTCCACGGCATGTGGTATCTTCCCGGACTGGGGCACGAACCCACGTCCCCTGCATCAGCAGGCGGGCTCTCAACCACTGCACCACCAGGGAAGCCCCCTTTTTCTTTTTTAAAGAAAAGAGATAACATAAAATATTTTGTTAATAATTCTGTAATAATTTATTCATGACTATTTCTTTAACACATCCACTTTTAGTTTCTTTTTTTTTTTCAATTCGGTTGTGCCAGGTCTTAGTTGCGGCAGGCGGGCTCCTTAGTTGTGGCTTGCCAACTCCTTAGTTGTGGCTTGCGAACTCTTAGCTGCAGCATGCATTCAGGATCTAGTTCCCTGACCAGGGATCAAACCCGGGCCCCCTGCATTGGGAGCGCAGAGTCTTAACCACTGTGCTACCAGGGAAGTCCCTACTTTTAGTTTCTTTTACACCTTTCAGATAAACATTTTTATAATTCCTCTTATATTCTATATATTATTTACTACTTTCAGTAAAAAATATTTTTCCACTCAATCTTCATATTTATAATTTTAAAGGCTTTAAAATATTTATCACATTATCAAGCCATTCTCTTAATTTTGGACATTTGTCTGCTTCCAGGACTCTTCCTAGAACAAGTTCCTCTATCTATATCTTTAGGCAGTTAGGGGAAAGGCCAGAGGTTCTTCCTGAGTCTTTTGGGCCTTAAAAATAATCATCCTAGGGACTTCCCTGGTGGCCCAGTGGTAAAGAATCTGCCTCCCAATACAGGGGACACGGATTTGATCCCTGGTCAGGGAACTAAGATCCCACATGCTGCGGGGCAACCAATCCCACGCGCCACAACTACTGAGCTTGCGCGCCTCAGTGAGAGAGCCTGCATGCTGTAAATTACAGAGCCCACGTGCTCTGGAGGCTGCACACCACAACTACGAGCCCATGCGCCCTGGAGCCTGCACACCACGACTAGAGAGAGAAAACCCGCATGCCACAATGAAAGATCTCACATGCCTCGACAAAGATCCCATGTGCTGCAACTAAGACCTGACACAGCCAAAAAAAATATTTTAAAAAAATAATCAGCCTAAATTAATCCTCATGTTACTGAACCGAACTCTGGTTTGCTCACCTGATGTGCAGCAAAGCCAATCTACCTGGTTGTGGTGAAGGAAAGTACAGTGTTTACTCGCAGGTGCCAAGCAAGGAGAACAGGGAGCTAGTGCTCAAAGGACCCAAACTCCCTGAGGACTTTCAGGGAAGGGTTTTTAAGGCAACATTAGGGGTGAGGGTCGCAGGGTGTGGGATCAGCTCATGGACATTCTTCTGACTGGTGATGAGGTAACAGGGTGATGTTTGGGGAATATTAATCATCAGTCTTCTCATTCCAGCTGAAACCACACAACTGGTCTCAGGAATTAATGCAGCTCATGTTCTTCATGTCTCAGCACAGAAAGAATTCAGTGAGGGACAGAGTGGGAGGTAAGCAGTGGATCTGACTAGTATAGGACACTTGTGAAGGCTACAAGTGGGCAGGCAAGAGGGCTCCACCCTGAGAACTAAGTGAGCTACATTTTTACCATCAAAGGAAAAGTGGGGAGGGGGAGAAGACCACCTTCTTCCTCATTCTTTGAGTGGGCATCAAGCTTACATCACTAGCTCCTCCTTTGTGTCTTAAAAGCAGAAATAACAGTTCTGTATAACAGTTGGAGTCTTCAGTATACCACTTCTGATAATGGATACAACCACCAAGCAAAAGATCAGGAAAGAAATAGAAGACTGAACAATACTGTGGACGAGTTGGACACTTCACTCAACAACAGCATCACCCATGGTCTTCTCAAATGCACATGGAACAGTCTGCAGGATAGACTGTCTGTCACAAAATAAGTCAAATTTTTAAAAGATTGGAATCATGCTGAGTATCTTTTCTTATCACAATGAAATGAAACAAATCATTAACAGAAGGAAAACTGGATAATTCACAAATATGTAGAAATTAAACAATACACTCTCAAACAACCAGTGTGTCAAAAGAGCAATCACAAGGGAATTTTTTTAATTTCCCAAGAATACAGTATAGCAAAACTTAACGGGATGTGGTGAAAGCGGTATAAAGAGGGAAATGTATAGCTGTAAACACATACATTTAAAAAGAAGAAAGATCTCAGATTAATAACCCAATTATACAGCTTAAGGGACTAGCAAAGGAAGCGCAAACTAAGCCCAAAGCTAACAGAGGAAAGAAACAGGAACAAAACAATAAAGATTAGAGTGTAGGAAAACAAAATAGAGACTAGGAAGACAATAAAATCAATGAAACCTGAAGATGGCTCTTTGAGAAGATAAACAAAACTGACAAAACTTTAGCTAGACTGACTAAGGAAAAAAGACTCAAATGACTAAAATCAGAAATAAAAGTGGGGATATAACTAATGATTATACAGAAATAAGAAAGGATTGTAAGAGACTGCTATGAACAATTGTACACTAATAAATGAGATAACCTAGAGGAAATGGACAGATTCCTAGAAACACACAATCTCCTGAAACTGAATTATGAAGAAATAGAAAATCTGAATAAACCTGTAACCAGTAAGAAGATTGAATCAGTAATAAAAAAATTTCCTAACAAAGAAAAGCCCTGGATCAGATGGCTTCACTGGTGAATTTTACCAAACATCTAAAGAATTAATGCTGATCCTCTCAAATGCGTCCCAAAAATTAAAGAGGAGGGAACACTTTCTAATGCATTCTGTGACGTCAGCATTACACGATACCAAAGCCAGACAAAGACACTGCAAGAAGAGGAAACGGCAGACCATTAACCCTTATGGATAGGGCTTCCCTGGTGGTGCAGTGGTTGAGAGTCCGCCTGCCGATGCAGGGCACGCGGGTTCGTGCCCCGGTCCGGGAAGATCCCACATGCCGCAAAGCGGCTGGGCCCGTGAGCCATGGCCGCTGAGCCTGCGCGTCCGGAGCCTGTGCTCCGCAACGGGAGAGGCCACAACAGTGAGAGGCCCGCGTACCACCAAAAAAAAAAAAACCCTTATGGATATTGATGCAGAAATTCTCAACAAAATACCATAAGCTGAAATCAGCAGCATAGTACAAGGATTATACACCATGACTAACTGGGTTATATTCCAGGAATGCAAAGTTTGTTCACATGATACACCACATTAATAGAATGAAGGAAAAAAATCACATTGTAATCCTTATTCATGCAGTGAAAGCATTTGACAAAATTTAACACCCTTCCGTGATAAAAACACTCAAAAAAACTAGAAATAGAAGGAAACTTCCTCAAGATCATAAGGCCACATATGAAAAACTTGTAGCTAACAACATTCTCAGTGGTGAAAGACTGAAAGCTTTTCCCATAAGATCAGCAATAAGGTTGCTCACTTTGCTGCTTCCATTTAATGCATTCTTGGAAGTTTTAGAACAGTTAGGCAAGAAAAAGGGGTAAAACTTACCCAAATTGTAAAAAAATAAATAAAATTATCTCTGTTTGCTGATGACATGATCTTGTAGAAAATCCTAAAACTTCCACACACAAAAAAACTTTTGGAACTAAGAACCCAATTCAGCAAAGTGGCAGGATACAAAATCAACACACAAAAGTCATTTGCATTTCTATACACTAACAGTGAACAATTTGTGATGGAAATTATGAAAACCATTTCATTTATAATGGCATAAGAAATAGGAATAAATTTAACCAAGGAGGAGAAAAGCTTGTACGCTGAGCAGTGTTGAAAACATTGCTGAAAGAAACTAAAGAAGACATGCATAAATGGAAAGTCAGCCCATGCTTATGGATTGGAAGACGCAGCCTTAAGATGGAAATACAGTGGTGTCCCTGCAGGTCAGCAGACAGCAGAGCAGCCTGGGCAGACGGGCGTCGCCAGGACCTGCAGGGAAGGCGTTGCCCTTGCCATCGGGGCTGTGCTCGCAGCTGCTCCTGGGGGAGGGACCTTCCTCCGCCAACAGGTGAGCAGGCAGCTCTGGACCCAGGGGGGAGTGCACCTGCTGACGGAACGGCTGCTCCCTTACTGCCCCTTGGTCTCCGGCAGACGCCTCCTGGGCCAGCCCAGCCCAGACAATCCAGGGAACGGAATTCCACGAAACACAGTTCCAGCTTGACCAGGCTGACAGCAAACACAGCCACCACACGTACAGAATACTTACAACCCGAGAACTAACTGAATAGTCTGTTTGTTGGCAAGTCAGGAGGCTATGAATGCTCATGTGAGGTCACTGGACTGTGCTCTAATTTTGAGCACAAATGACGTCTCCTGCCTGTTGTCTGTCTAAGAATTCAACGTGCACGGTTGAGGACACTCATCATGTTGGTTTGCACAGAGCCTCTTTTTACCATTCAAACCATAATTTTATGCTTGAAGATATGTCAGCAGGATTTATGAAACATATTTTAGATTATTTCCAGTTCATAAATGGCTTTCATAGGGGTAATGTGTATGTATATATGTCTAATTATTTTAGATACTTCTGAACTTACAGTGACTTCACTCTTTCCTTTTTCTTTTCCACCTTGATCTAAAGTAGAGTACTTTTTTCACACGCTATTTTCAGAACTAAGTGTATCTTCTGATGGTTGAAATAGATGTTTCGATTACTGTCTCTGCTCTTGCCATTTATACAACACTTGAAATTTTTTTTAAACAACTTTTTAAAAAAATATTAATTCATTTATTTATTTGACTGCACTGAGTCTTATTTGTGGCATGTGGGATCTTTGTTGCCGTGTGCGGGATCGTTTTTTTTTTACTTGCAGCATGCGGGCTCATAGTTGTGGCACGTGGGCTTGTAGTTGTGGCATGCAGGCCTGTAGTTGTGGCACACAGGCTCATAGTTGTGGCATGCATGCGAGATCTAGTTCCCTGACCTGGGATCACACCCAGGCCCCCTGCATTGGGAGTGCAGAGTCCTAGCCACTGGACCACCAGGGAAGTCCCAACACTTGAAATTTTTTAATGCTTCTGACAGTTTCAGACTTAAAGAAGTAAAAGGAAAAATTGTAAAAGACTTTGAAATGAACTGAGAAGCGCACTGGATGTATGTGAAGGAAACATTGTCTGGGTGACCTGATTCTGCAGGTTCTCTGCTCTTTTTGCTGTCTTTGAGCTATTTTACAACTCATTAATTTGTAAAAAACTGGTAATAATGGCCATGATTTTTGTCCATAGAAATACAAATTGTGTCCAGTGATTCCCATAGATTATTCTCTGTGTATAGTCCCATTTTGCTTCAGTTTATAAATTAATACCAATTTTCTTCCATTTTTCACTTGACCCAGTCGTAATTTCTTATTGATTCTCTGGTTAACTAGTAAGTTAAAGCCTTTGACACTGTCATTTTATCTGTCTCAGTGTCTTGATTATATCTTTTAAAAAAATTTTACCAACAACAAGGAGCTTTATTTATATTCCATACAGTGGATTTCAGTAAGAGCTCATGGGACTACAAGTGCATTCCAGTCGTATTTATGTATTTATTCCACTTCCATCAAGCACTCAGGCCCTGCACTGGGTCCTGGGGAGGAAAGATGAGACCCACAGCAGCAGGTACGGAAAGCACGGCGTTGCAGAGCAAACGTCCCAGAGAGGAGGGTGCAGGGCAGTGGGAGGACCGGAGAAGGTTCCTGATTTTGTAGAACAGGTGGGAGTTGGTCAGAGAAGGCATTTTGTGCAGAAGCACCGAGTGAGGGGGGAGCATGACACACCCAGAGGTGAATGGGGGGCAGCTGAAGGAAGGTTGGCGCCTTCATCCACTTGGACTGCTATCACAAAATAAAGTACCAGAGACTGGGTGGCTTATACGCGACAGAAGCTTATCTTTCATGGTTCTGGGGGCTTGGAAGTCCAGGATCGTGGCACCAGCAGGTTCAGGGCCTGGTGAGAGCCCTCTCCCAGGGTTGCAGAAAGCCGACTGTATCCTCTAGGGATGGTTGCTCTCCGGTCTCTGTTATGAGGGCAGTGCTCCCATTGTGGGGCTCTGCAATCACCTCCCATATGCCCACCCACTAATACCATCACTTTGGGGATTAAGCTTCAATGTAGGAATTTTAGGGAGACTCAACATTCAGCCCACGGCAGCTGGGGAGCTGGACACGGGCCCCTGCCAGCCTGAGGAATGAAGGTCCTGCTAAGCAGCTTTGGGGGTCATTGAAGGACTGCACGTGGTAGGTCCCACAAACAGGAAGCTGTTTCTGCAGGAAGAGATGCTGCTCTGTCCTTAGAGTCAGGGAAGGAGAGTGCCTTGCTGCCTGCACGGATCAGCTGCTGCTTCTGCGTCTGTAGTATTATCTGAAATTCAGGGGCAAAGAGCTCTGCTCCTAAGTGGCGTTGGAGTTGGACAAAGTGGAAAAAATTCTATTTTGCTCCTCTTTGATGTATATTTCATCTTAAGTTTATCTGAGACATTTTTCCAAAGAAGACACACAGATGGCCAACAGGCACATGAGAAGATGCTCAACATGGTTAATCATCAGAGAAATGCAATCAAAACCACAATGAGACATCACCTCACACCTGTCAGAATGGCTGTCATCAAAAAGACAACAAATGGCCAAGTGCTGGTGAAGATGTGGAGAAAAGAAGCCCCCGTGCACTGTTGGTAGGAGTGCAACTTGGTGCAGCTGCTGTGGAAAACAGTCTGGAGGTGCCTCAAAAAACTAAACATAGGGCTGCCTGCAATTCCACTCCCAGGTACATATCCTGAAAAGAAAACAAAAACACGAATTGAAAAAGATACCTGCACCCCAATATTCACTACAGCATTGTTTACAATAGCCAAGATATGGAAGCAACCTAAGTGTCATTCAACAGACAATTGAGTATTACTCAGCTATGAAAAAGAATGAAACCTTGCCATTTGCAGCAACATGGATGGACCTGGAGGGTTTTTTTTTTTTAAACATCTTTATTGGGGTATAATTGCTTTACAATGGTGTGTTAGTTTCTGCTTTATAACAAAGTGAATCAGTTATACATATACATATGTTCCCATATGTCTTCCCTCTTGCGTCTCCCTCCCTCCCACTCTCCCTATCCCACCCCTCCAGGCTGTCACAAAGCCCCGAGCTAATATCCTGTGCCTTGCGGCTGCTTCCCCCCAGCTATCTACCTTACTACGTTTGTTAGTGTGTATATGTCCATGACTCTCTCTCACCCTGTCAGAGCTCACCCTTCCCCCTCCCCATATCCTCAAGTCCGTTCTCCAGTAGGTCTGCGTCTTTATTCCTGTCTTACCCCTAGGTTCTTCATGACATTTTTTTTCCCTTAAATTCAATATATATGTGTTAGCATACGGTATTTGTCTTTTTCTTTCTGACTTACTTCACTCTGAATGACAGACTCTAGGTCTATCCATCTCATTACAAATAGCTCAATTTCATTTCTTTTTAAGGCTGAGTAATATTCCATTGTATATATGTGCCACATCTTCTTTATCCATTCATCCGATGATGGGCGCTTAGGTTGTTTCCATCTCTGGGCTATTGTAAATAGAGCTGCAATGAACATTTTGGTACATTTTTGAATTTTGGTTTTGGTTTTCTCAGGGTATTGACAGGACGGGGTTAAAGGAGCCGCTGATTCGGGGGCTCCGGCTCACTCAGGCCGGGGGTGGGGGGGGGAAGGAGGGGCACTGCGTGCGGGGCGGTCCTGCGGCGTCAGAGGCGGCGTGACGGACCTGGAGGGTTTTATGCTGAGTGAAATAAGTCAGAGAAAGACAAATACTGTATGATATTTATATGATTCTAAAAAGTAAAACAAACTAGTGAATATAACAAAAAAGAAACAGACTCACAGATGTAGAGAACAAACCAGTGGTTACCAGTGAGGGGGGGCATGGTAGGGGTTATGGAGGAGTTAGAGGCATAAACTACTATGTGTAAATAAATAGGCTAACGTTATACTGTACAGCACAGGAACATAGGCAGTATTTTATAATAGCTATAAATGGAGCATAACCTCTAAAAAGTGTGAGCCACTCTGTTGTGCACCTGAAGGTAACGTAATACTGTAAATCAACTGGACCTCAATAAAAAATCTGATGTATCTGTGCGACCTTCATATCTAGTTGTTAATATGCAGAGGGCACAAGACGTAAAAGCAAATTATTATTATTTTAAACACACGGGCTTATCAACAACATGAATCAGTCTTTCCTTGGTGGATGAAGTTCTATTTTCTTTAATAACAGCCACTAATTAAGCAACAGAATAGTTTACCATGACATTAACCTTGTTCTAAAAGAATCATTAATGTGTAAAATCAACAGTTTGGAAAGCACCTGGACCCCACGGTCGAAGCCTATTTCATGGAACTGTCTGTTCTTTATCCATGAGAAGTTGAGTTTATGTAGGATTATCTACGATCTGGAAATCTGATACTGAGAATAAGTGAGCAGAGTGTTTCACACGCTTGATAATTCGCCAACCTGGCATCTTTTCTTCTGAAGGCCCTTCTCACTTACGAATTCATTCTGAGCAAAATTTCACACTTGACAGTGTTTTGATGTGTAAGTCCTTCTAGATATTTTGCATTTTGACAGCAAACTCCAGAGTTACAGTGCAAGCTGGGATAATTCGGCAAGTTTAGGTTCTGGGACAGAGCAGCTGGGAGGATTGGCTAGGGTCACAAGGAGCAATGTTATCAATGCTTGGCGACGGTTACTGAGTAACCAAGGACGGGCTGTGCCTGGTGCTGAAGCTTTCTGCTGTGACCATAATTTTTACGTCTTTGCCTGCCTTTACTGTATCCTTTTTTAATTTACAGGAGTCTTGTAAGAAACAGTCGTTAAAGTTTACTCCTGAGTCCAGTGTGGTTTTGCTATAATAACGCCGAAGTCCTGAGGGGAGCATGTTGCCCATTAAATCATTATTCTCTAGCGCTTTAGCCCTTGACAAAGCTCCACGGTGCAGGGGGAAGAGGTTTCATGCACTTAAAATACACATCGCCGAGCTTGAGTTTGGCCCTCTGGTTCCTCAAAAGTTCAGAATGTATCTGATCAGGTAGAAATAGTTTTCAGGGATCTTTTACCGTAAACCCTGTTTGAAATAATCGCAGCAGATAGCTTATAGGAAGCCTTAGCACAGATGCTGTATGTTATATAATATTATGTTACAATATAATTTTCCACCTAAGGAAAGACTGTTTTCTTTTTTGTGAGATTTGTGTTTTTAGGGTTCAAATACTTCAAGCCATCAGATCACACACTTTGCCTGTGAAATCCCACTGAAGGTCGAAGAGCCTGTGCCAGAAGTCCAGGCATCTGAGCAGCAGGAGAGAAGTCAGGGGCTGCTGAATGTTACAAGCCGAAAACGTCGCCGAATCAGATGCTTCCATGTAAAGGCTGATGCTGTCCAACTGTTGGGGCTAAAGCAGGGCCCACCTGTCCCACTGCTCCCAGGTGGTTCTGGAACAGACGCTGCAGAAGGCTGCACCTTCCCGGCAGACAGCCTCCTACCCTTGCAGAGATCGGCCCTGCGTTTCAGCCCTCAGCGCGAGGAGACACCGCAAAGGGGAGGCGGCTGCATCAGCTGATTCTCTTTCGCGGGGGAAAGAGCTGGACCGGTGTCTTCCTCCAGCCCTCCCAGTTCGGGGGCCGCAGAGATGTGCCTGTGGAATGGGAGCAGCACTTCCCCGCGGGGCTGCTGGGAAGGGAGGACACGGCACGTGGCTGCGCGAGGCGTGTTTATTAAATAAAACACGGAGTCCATCGCTCCGTCTCTGCAGAGGCTGATAAAGCCTGGGAAGAAAGGGAAGCAGATTTTAAAGTTTATAACTTGCCATTTGCAACAATAGAGAGCAGTGAGAGGAGAATCCAAAGGATAAACACCCCTGAGGTTTTTTGTTTTTAGATTCCACATGTAAGTGAGATCATAACAGTATTAGTCTTTCTCTGTCTGACTTATTTCACTTAGCATAATACCCTCTAGGTCCATCCATGTTGTCACAAATGGCAGGATTTCCTTTCTTTTTATGGATGAATAATATTCCATTGTGTGTATAGTTACACACATATATATAAATATAAATATATATATATATAAAATTTCACATCTTTTTTATCCATTCATCCATCAATGGACACATAGGTTGTTTCCATGTCTTGGCTACTGTGAATAATGCTGCAATGATCACGGGGCCCATGAGGTTTTATAGATTTCTCTTTTTATCTGGAAAATCTGTAGTTGCCTTGGAAAAAGTCCCTGCCTTCATGGAGCTTCTGTGCTAATGGAAGCAGACTAACAGCAAACTCTTAAACAAATACATATATGAGACAATTTTCCACCATGATAAGTGCTGAAAAGCAAACAGGGTAACAATAAGAGCGGCACAGGTGGCCGCTGGCTCCGTTCTTTGGGGCAGGTGGTTAGGGAGGGTCCCCTTTAGGAAAGAGTCGCAGCTCAGATCATGGGGCAGGTGTTGTAGGAAGCCCTGAAGGGGCCCAGGCAGCAGCGGGCAGCTGAGGAGGGCAACTTGTGGGGCCTCCCTGGTGGTGCAGTGGGTAAGACTCCGCGGTCCCAGTGCGGGGGGCCTGGGTTCGAGCCCTTGTCGGGGAGCTAGATCCCACATGCATGCTGCAACAAAGGAGCCCTCGAGCCTCAACTGAGGAGCCCACCTGCCACAACTAAGACCCAGTGCAAACAAATAAATAATAAAAATGTGGCTTGTGATCCTGAAGCAGAAGCATGTATTTTTTTAGTTTTGCTATGAGCATCATTGAGACAATTGATGAAATCTGAATGTCTGTAGATTGGGTAACAGTATTAATTTTTTAAAAAAAATTATTTTATGTTTTTTGGCCGTGCCACCACGCGGCACGCGGGATCTTAGTTCCCCAACCAGGGATCGAACCTGTGCCCTCTGCAGTGGAAGCATGATTCTTGACCACTGGACAGCCAGGGAAATCCCTTAATTTTTCGATCGTTATGAAATTATTCTGAGGTTATTATATAAAGTAAGGTTACTGGTTTTAGGATATACATGGTTTTTAGGAAGTATTTATAAGTAAAGGGGCATCCTGTCTATAACTTAGTCTCAAATAATTAAAAAAACTTTATAGATAATGATAAAAGCAGGTTCGAGGAAATGTAACAAAGGAATTTGAGTGAAAGGTAAATGGGAATTTTACTAACCTTACAACTTTTTTGTAAGCCTGAAACTTATTTCAAAAAGTTTAAAAAAAAAAAAAGTTTAAAAAATTAAATTGTGAGGCATTTTAAGAAATGACCTCAAATTTAATAAGTAACAGCACTTTCTTAAACTAAACATTTCCTAACCTTGTGCTAAGAGTGAGTCATTACCTTCTGGGTTTCTTCATTCTTGCTGGTGTTTGATTCCTCGGGTGGAGCTGGTTATATTTATGATGGATACTGGGAGTACAATGGCTTGTGTATGTGTGTAAATCAAGTAAGGCTGTTCCAACTGGCAAGTCTGGGTATCTTTCAGGGTCAAAATTGGAGGGAAAAATTCAAATGCAATTACATTATACTGTAACATTTAAAACGTATATTTGTAGGAATTGAGCTGAATTGTATTGTCCTCATAAGAAAAACCTACATTCTACTTATTTTGTTCACAGGAACGTGGTCGGGCACTGACCATGTGCCAGTCGTAAGCACTGAAGATTGGGAGGAAGACGAGCCAGGATCTGGCCTGGGCAGCCCACATCTGTGCCAACAAACCACCTTCTACAAACGGGAAGGTGCCGGGGAAGGTGCCGTCTTTCCTGCCCCGATACTCCTGAGGGTAAGTGCGGAGGCTCGGCCTCCAAGGGCAGAGCTCTTCCGTGACTCACCCTCTTCCTCTCCTGCTCTGCTGCCTAGAGACACCCAACAGGCATCCGTCGGCTCTGCCCTGACAGGATGAGCCCCTCCTGGCTCTCGGAGCCCCCCAAACCACGTCACAATTCCACAAGTGACCGGAAATGCGCCCAATTGAATAAGTTTAGATCCACCATAACAGAAGCCTCATTATGTTAATTCAACTCAGATTCCCGTAAAATCAAACTTTATTTGCAGCCATAAGTTCCATGTTGGTATTGAATAACAAGGTTTAAAAAAATATCACTACTGTGTTACCTCAGGGGGAAAGCATCTTAGTCAACAGATAGGAGCGCCCCAGAAGGTTCGGGTACTGAGCACACTCGTCACTTAACTTCCTATGTTCTAGCCATGACTGCAGGCAGAGGGTTCACCTTGGTGAAAGCCTGTCTTTATTTCCTGTATCACTCGTCTATGATCTACAGAACTGTGTCAAGGAAGCAGCTCCAGAACCTGATGGCAGCAATGCTGTTTGTTTTTGTTGTTTGGCATTTATATATTTTGGCCGTGCCAGGTCTTAGTTGTGACACGCGGGATCTTCGTTTGCTGTGTGTGGGAATCTTCAGTTGCGGCATGCATGTAGGATCCAATTCCCCAACCAGGGGTCGAACCCGGGCCCCCTGCATTGGGAACCTGGGAGTCTTAGCCACTGGACCACCTGGGAAGTCTGCAGCAGTGCTCTTTCACTTAGCTTGTAATTGTGCAAGAAGGCACTCTTGTTGTGACCTTACTCAGAATGCAGTTTGGGGGGAAGATCAGCTCTCGCCGTGGCCCCGGGACATTTCCCAGTTGGTTCAGGGAACTTGGCCTCACAACGCCCTGCACACTGTGGGCCCCGGTGTAGTGTGTGCTGTCCACAGCTCGTCAGTGGCCTGAGAACCAGCCACCTTGAGCAACTCGGGCTGGGAACCGCTCAGCGCGTGGCCTCAGACTCCTCTCCCCAACGGTCTCCCTTCTCAGCCCAATTCTGGAAGCGTGAGCAGCGTCCACCCACACCAGACAGAGTTCTACTCAGAAGATTCAGCGGTTTTCATTTCAGACTCGTCTCTCGCACCCTCTGGTGATGCCCCAGCCTGACTGCTGCTGAGGCACCGTGACCCCCAGGACAGAATGGGGACCGCCGGAGCTGCTCAGATGACCTCTGGATCCCACGCCCACATTAGCATTTTAAGGCTGTTCAAACACTCAGATCTGTCACTTTCCATGAATGCTTCGCTAATGAATGTTGATTATAAAAAAGGCCAAACTCATGGAGACTTGAATGTTCCAGGGATTACTTGTTACCATAGTTATCTCCACCTGAGATTTCAGCCTATGGTGGTTTTATGAGAATGACTGCTAGAATTGAAATAACTTTTGAATAAGATGAAATGTATTATATCTTAGTGAGTTTATAACTTACACAAAGTACTTACCGTCATGAATTATCATGAAAGCAGTGTTTATTAAAGCTTTTTTCTTAATGAAAAATAATGCCTGATAACCAAGTATTACTTATTCTATCATTTATTGAGGAAAAAGTTTTACATATTAGGGTGAAGCAGTAGAAAGCAGTGACCCGGAACCCCATCATTTCCAGCCTCATGTAGCCAAGAGAACAAGCCCTGAGGACTCAGTGGGGACAGCGCTGGCATGCACCTCCCCACAGGAGGGATGTGAACACCCGAGCATCTCCAACGGCCACGACGAAGTCCAGCACAAAACCATGACCCAGACCGCTGTCTCCAGAGAAGATCGCACCCTGTCTGTGCCTACACACAGCTCAAACCTGGTGCTAAAGAAACGGCACTTGAAGAAAACAGTTGTACTATATCATGCTCATAAACTGGCACAGTGCTCTTTACTTAAAATGTTAAAAAGATGAACACACACGCTTCCCTAGAAAACGGAACCCAGGTTAGAAAATTTTTATGCAGCCAAGTAATGACCTTGAGGCTCTTTCTCCCGCCGGCGGCAGGGTGGTGACCGGCGCTGCTCGTGGGGCTTCAGAGCAGGCGCACTGTCTTCCCAGTTACCGTCAAGAAGTCATCATCCGCCAAGGCACGCAGCGCTTCTTCAAACATATCCTTGGTAATTGCCTTTGGGGAAGAGAAGAGAAAAGAACTGGACACGTGGAGCTGCCCTCCCCGCTTAGAGACACAATGGTTTCCAAGTTAAAGAACCACCAGAGTCTCCTTCCTTCCTGGTGGCTGTACACACGTCTTAACGCTCCGTCTTGGGAGTGGCAAACGTTTCCTGCCAAGGGCCAGGAAGGGAGGGCGTTAGGGCAGCAGGCAAGACTGGACCCGACCAGCAGAGCTCTTGCCATGAACTCAGCTTTCCTTTTAACAGCAAGAGACTGCAAATGCTCTAAGTGCCCACCAAATGGTTAAGTAACTCACGGGGGAGGCATGAGGTAAAGTGCGTAAGTCATGAAGTGGATTCTGCGTCACAGATGAAGCTAAGAGTACTAACTGACGCAGCTCAAAACCACGATCCACATCCACACAGAAAACTGAAAGCCTAACACAATTCTCATCGCAATCATTCCCTGATGGTGGGTGGTGATCTCACTTCTCTTCTTTATCTGTAACTACTTAAACAATTTATTACTTAAACTACAAACGAAGGAAAAATATTAGAAAAAAACTTTAAAGCAGCATCAAGGAAAAAGAAAACTCTATTAAACAAAATATACACATAAACACTCACTATATCAGACTGTCCCCGAATATCTTCAAAAAGTTGCTGGTATTTCAGGGCTGGCGTTCTGCCCTTGGATAAAATAAGCTTTTTCAAAGCTTCAGCTAACTCTTCTTTCCGTTTACGAGAGGTGGCACTCATTCCTGATTTAAAAGAAATTAGTGAAGACGTTTTTGCTCTAAGGAAGCAAGTGTTTCAAACTTCCATTAATATTTTAGTCATAAATCAACTATACTCTTAAAAAAAAACAACAGCTGTTTAGTCATGTCACCAAATAAGGTTAGGGGACGGTTGGAGCAAGTTCTGAATTCTGTTCCCAGTTTCTGAAGAGCTTATTTATAGCTGCTCCTTTCCACTGAGACAGTCCAGGCAATGAGCACAGAAGCGAGCTGTGCTCGCTGGGGAAGAACCGCTCCTCTAGGGGCGTGGTGCCCGGAGGGCGGGCAGTACAGGACCAGGTCACGTGCGCCAACATCTACCTCCTCGGTGAGGCACGCCCGTCACGTGCTCAGAGGGCCCGTGCAGCCCCACCTGTGGTGAGGATGGAGATGTCCACGATGCCCGTCCGTGGGTCGGTCGCCGACTGCTTCAGGGCCTCCCGGTGCAGGCGCTTGGCCTCCTCGACGTCGATTGCCTCCACCTTGCTGGAAAACCGCACCTTGGCGTGGGCTTCGGCCAAGCGGGTCAGCGACTCCAGCTGTCGGGGGTACGCGGACACCATCCCTCGGCTGCTGCCCACCTTCCTCATGTCCACGTAAGCCTGGCGAGACAGGGGACACGCCAACTCCTCACACGATGACCTGAGGGTCGCGCCTGGACTCTGGCCAGTCGGGCTCCCGTTAAATAACCCCCTGGGCAGGTAGGTCCTGAGGGGAGCGAGAGTGGGTGCAGCCTTGGGCCTCGAGCCTCGTCTGGGGGAGGCGTGGGCGCAGCTTCAGGACGGGACCGGGCAGCAAGGGTGTGCGAAGCCCGGCACCCAGAGGACACGGCGTTGGGAAGGGCAGCTGAGGACTCCGGTCTGTCTGTTTACACCCCTGCGAGGAGCAGGCTAAGGATTAGCGGGGCAACACGCAGGAGGTAAATTGTCTAAACCCATATATGGATGACGTAACTCCTTCAAGATGACAGAGACGGAAAACCGCGTCATCACTTGTAACTTTCACTTGAGCATCTTCAGGGCTTTGTCAGGATGTAAAGCCTATCAAAGCACCAGGAACTTTCTTAGTGTCACAATGTCTACTGGGTATATGTCATCATGCACTGCTGCCCACTTAAAAGGTACTAAGAAGTGTACTTAAAATACTTAATTTTTTAGAAACGAGCAAATGCAGCCAAGGGACCAGAATTACAAAGTCACTAAGTAGCATCACCTGTATTTCAACTCAGGTATCCTGGTCTTAAATACACTGTGCTTACAAGTATTTAAATATAAAAAGAGTGCACAATGTGTAGAAATGAATCCTTTCCCCCTTTCTACATTTGCAAAACTCGATTTTGCAACACAGGAAGGAAGACAGTCATAGAAGTTTCAGAGGCTGTTTTAGAGGCTGAGCGGCCCCCTGCTGCGCTTCGGGCCGCAGGTACCTCGATGAGGGCCTGGCTGGCGTCCTGGCTCAGCCGTGGCAGGACGGCACTGCGTGCGTAGGCGATGTAGTCCCTGAGCACCGCCATGTCCATGACCTCCTCCTGTGCCTGTTCCTCGCTCCGGAAGTACAGGGACACCAGGTGGTGAGCCAGACGCCGGTCGTACGCTTCGTCCTGAGGGTCCAGCATGAGGAAGATCAAGTCAAACCTGAGAAAACATCGTGAACAGTTTTCCCAGCTGGGACACCCACGTACCTGTGCGTGAACCCTGGGGCCCGCAAGGGAGGCAGGCGTGTCCTGCCCAGGCGGCCTGAGGAGCCCGGGCCTCCGGTTCCCCTACCCCGGCCCCGCAGGCCCCTTCTGCCCGGGAATACCGGGCACTGAAAGCTGAGCCAGAAGCAAGCTGCTCCCAAGGGAAACGCCGCTGTAATTCTGAAGACCGGAAGATGCGAATGAAAATACATTCAACTCTTTTGGGGAGAAGGAACTACCGTTAGAACAGTCAAGTAGTCAAAGTCTAAACATATCTATCTTTGAGAAAAAAGTATGGACTACGTGACTCCCCTTCCACAAGTTTAATTTTCAGACCCTTATCTACTGTGTAAAACCGCTCTCTGCACTTTGTTGATTCTCTACACCAGCTTTAAGACTGAGAGCAGCGAGAGGTGGGTTTCTGAAAGGATGAAGGTGAAAGGCCCTAATTGCTCCAAAAAACAAGTACGCATCAAGGTGAGCAGAAAAACACACCGTCCTTGCCTGGAAAACCCGTGACCGAGCAGGTGTGCAGGCTTTGTGTCGGCCTCAAGGGTTTACGACATCAGCTGGGCTCTGCCCTGTATTTCCTTCTCAAGCTCACCCTGAACATTCCACAGATGAGCAAAGTTGAGACCATCTATTCTATGAAAACGTGTTTTCGTACCTTGACAACAGTGTGTGGGGCAGCTGGATATTCTCAATGGTGGTTTTTTTCGGATTCCACTGAGACTCGATAGGGTTTGCGGCTGCCAGGATGGAGGTGCGGGCGTTAAGCTGACAAATAATCCCAGCCTGGCGGAGGGACAGTGTGGTTAGAAACCTCGCCCCGAGGCCAGCAGGAACTGTGAGCCACCTCCGCCCGTGTGCCCTCTGCCAGGGATCCGCCGTCACCACGAGCCACGTCACCCGGCACAGGTGACTTCTGCACAGGCGTCCCCCTGGGGACAGCCCTGAGCACTGAGTCAAGCCAAGGACCGAGCTGTAGATGAACGTTTGCTGCGACTGTGTCTTTTTCAGTAACCAAACCCCTTGCATTAGGACAAACTTAAGTTCTACGAGTACCACACATGAGAGGGTTAGGACAGCACAAAGGAAGAAAGAGGATCTGTGGAAAATACTGAGACTGAGCTGGGACCTAACAGGAGAAGTGTTGGCCAGTTTCCCAAGCTGCAGGTTCCACAGATGCTGAAGTTCAAGCCCCCCGACACCCCAACTGTGTCCACGCCGGGACAGAACGGGCAACTGACCTTGGCGATGGACAGCGTCTGCTGCTCCATGACCTCGTGCAGGACAGAGCGTGTGCTCTCGTTCATCTTGTCGAACTCATCGATGCAGCAGATGCCGTTGTCACTCAGCACCAGGGCGCCGGTCTGCAGCACGAGCTGCCGTGTCTCAGGGTCCTTCATGACGTAGGCGGTGAGGCCCACGGCGCTGGAGCCCTTCCCGGACGTGTACTGGCCCCGGGGGACCAGGTTGTACACGTACTGCAGCAGCTGGGACTTGCTGGTCCCTGGGTCCCCGCAAAGCAGGATGTTGATCTCGGCGCGGAACTTGCCCCTTCCTGTGTGACTGAAATCCTTTCTTGTCCCGCCAAAGAGCTGAAGCAGGATTCCCTAGACGGGCGGACAGACAGAGAGATCTCAGTGCTCAGATGGACAAAGGGCGACAATGAAGAGATCAGAGGACGGGAGCGGCTGCGAGTCAGCCCTGGGGCACGGATGCCATAGGGGCCCGGACCCCACCCACCCCATGGCGGCTTCTGTGCCTGGAAACGAGACGAGGATGCCGACCATTCTCATCACCAACAGCCAAGGCAGGCGGCAGGCCCTGCTCGGCCCAACGGGCCGAGGCTCAGCCTTTCCGGGGTATCCACACTGTCTGACCCGAGAGCTCTCAAGCCCAGCCGCAAGTGAGAAGCCCATCAGTCTGTTACCTTCTTTATATCTTCATGCTCATAAATGCTCGGAGCCAAGGCGGAAGCGAGTCTCTCATAAATGTCTGGTTTTCTGGAAAGCTCCTTAAGCAATTCCACACGCTTCTCTGAAAAAAGTTTCTGCTCTGCTTCTTCGTCGAGGCCGTGCAGACGCTTCGAGTCGGTTTTCCGATAGTGAATGACGTCGATGTGGGTTTTGTAGACAGACTTCACGTTGCTCACCCTGGGATTGACGCGAATGGGGACCGCTCGGTAGATGCCTGAGGGCACAAAGGACACACTCTCACCTGCCTGACCTTGGCCTGGAGCACGGGGGAGGCAGGGCTCCGGGGGGCTCCGCGCAGAGCCAGCGAGGCTGACCCGGGACCACTGCCTCCACACGCCACCTGCTCACCTGTGTTCGATGCATCGCAGTTTGAAAGAGAAGTTTCATTTCTCTTAACCGAATGTAAGGAATTACCAATAACTACCTGAAAGAAAGTACCTAAATCCCATACCAGAAACCTAGAAAGAAAAGAAACCTGAAGAGCTCAAATACGGAAGGTCGCTCACAAGTTATTTCAGACAATAACAGGGAGACAGCCTACCATCTGGGCAGGGGCCACGTCGGAGGTCAAAGGCAGGCGCTGGGAACAGCAGCCCCAGGCCAGGCATCCCCGACCAGGTCACAGGGCTGACTCTGGAGCCCCTCACCTGTGACGTGCACTCTGTCCCCAGGCTGGACCTTGTCCACGAGGTCATTGTGAGCGGCGAGGACGACCGTGTGCGGCGTCTGCCCCGCGGGCATGTCTTCAGGGGACTCCTGGAGCTTGATCTGAGAGGGTGGGGGGCAGATGCCTCAGGACAGGCCCAGAGCCCTGCCCACCCAGCCACTCCGACAGCAGCGCCTCTGCTGCCCCTGGGACCTCGCTCTGTTTCCACCTCTGGAAGCCCAGCCTGGCGCGCATTCTGAGGCGGTTGTTCGTTTAGAGGCTGCCCCGTGTGGGGGCGGGGATGCCAGGGCTGTTTTTCCCCACATTAAGGCTGTGGCGGGCACGTCTGTATCCGTGTCGGCCTGCCTTTCTAGTTCCTCCTGGACGCTGCCCCCAGTGCGCTTCTGGGTGGAGAAGCACCCCCCGTTCAGGTCACCGTGCCTCCCAAACTCTTGCCCGTCCTCCTGGTGACATCGATTCACCCACAGCACCTGCCAAGCAGCTGCCAAGCTCCATCCCGGGTGCTGGGGACTCTGCCCCAGAGCGGAGGGACACACACAGTCCTGGCAGTGCCAGGCGCGGTGGCAGAAGACGACAGGAGGGAGCAAGGGGCGGGGGTGGAGGCTGCGCTTCCCACCGTCAAGGGCAGGGAAGGCCGTTCTCAAACCAGGTGACCACTGGGCAGAGGAGAGGCTGTCAGGGAGGGGCCACGTGCCCTCAGAGACAGGACAGCAAGCGCAAGGGCCCCGAGGTGGCCTGGAGGAGCCGGAGGACGGCAGCGAGTCTGCGGGCAGAGCCTTGGAGCACCCAGGCCCAGGAACTGGTGCCCACGTGCGAAGAAAGCTTCTCACCTCGATGACCCTTCCATCAGCAAGGAAGTGGATGCTTTTCACATGTGTTAGTGTTCTCCTAGTGCCTCCCAATAAGGGAAACTATCTCTTGTCCTATACTTTGAACTCATTCTCTCCACTTAAAGTTAGGATTGCTTAAACATTAAAACAAATCAAAAAATTCTTCACTCCTTATGCATACTTTATACCATTACAATCGCAGTAAATAAATGGTTTTCTGCCTTTCTCTGGTATTTTAATCTGCATCTTAAAATTTTTCATGAATGAAGAGCTACAAGGTCGAACTCCCTAGGCAATAGTTTGTGAGAAAAACTTTGGCAAAACTTCTTAGCCCATTCTTTACCAGTGGTAGAACTGCCAAGTGTCAGAATGTAATCAAACGGCGTTTACTGTTCTTAATGTATACACTCTTACATCCTACAATCTTAAGTATTTCCCATAGAAGCATCTCGTGTTAAATTTGACTTAGGAAATCACGAATGACACTGAACTTAAGATATTCAGTTGGAGAACGCACTCCTCCCCTATGACAAGCGTGGAACACAGCGCACAGGTGCCCATGGGCGGTACAGCAGTGCTGCTGGCCCGAGGCTGGGGCCTCAGGCACACTGAGTGCCCAGCTTCGCCCTCTAACACACCTGCTTTCCGAGGAGGAATGAAGCTGCTCAACCCATCAGGAAGCATGGTTTCAGGGCTGCATGAGTGGACAAGTTACACCTGGCTTTTGAGGACCTGGCTGGGGCAGAATGAGGATGGAGCACGTGGAGGGGCGCAGGGGCCACGCACCATTTGCTTGTCGGAGAAGACGGAGCGGTTGTGGATGAGCGCCATGCTGTGGCTGGTGTGGCAGCGCTCGCACACGCAGGGCTCGGCGATGCGACCGCGGTCTATCTCCACCCGGGCCGTGTGGGCGCACACCTGGCACTGGAAGAAGGCCTCCTGCATCTCTGGAATCAGCTGGGACGTCCTGATCACCATGCCGCTGATGGCGATGAGCTGGTCGATGTCTGCAAGGCGGGGAGAGAGGGCAGCTCGTCCTGGCTGGGCGTGGGCCTCCCCAAGCTGGAGGCCAGCTGGGGCGGGTCTGGCTCTGCTGTCCAGCCTGGGAGAACCTCACTGGAGGAATGGAGGTGCTGGGATGGCGGGGGTCACAGGGAGACGCTACGGCCAGAGCACGAACATCTCGCTGGGTACCCTCAGCTCTGGCCTGGGATGTCCCTCCTGTGACCAGTGTGCTCCCTCTCAACCCCTTAAGTCTACTGACCCTTGCCGAGCTAGGCCGACCCGAGGCTGCCTGGGGACGACCGGACCTGTGAAGTGGCTGTCACAGCCCACGCACTCGTGATAATCTTCTCCATAGTCGCGCCCACTATACGTGGAGGGTTCAGAGACTTACCTGTCCCAGTAGTAACTGGGGCCCCTGACAGAGCATTTCCCCCAATAAATAACATAATAGGATGTTTCAGGTCTGCTTTCCAAATCTTTCACCACAAAGTCCTCCCACTGGGGCCCGGCACGCTCCGTCTCTCCCTGGGCTGAGACAGTCCTGCTCTGTTCTCCTGCCTCTTCTCTTCCTTTCCAAACTAGATTTCCTCCTTATGCTTCAGGGCACGGATCATATTTTATACTTGTCTTCTACTTTGATTCTGAGGGACTGCCTTCTTAGTAAAATAACTGTAAGACTATCATAACTGGATCAGTTCATCTTAAGATAGAAAAGTATCAGGAGTTACAGCATCTTTTATATAATTTCAGTTTAGTTAAAAAGGTATGGTGGGTCCAGAAGCATATGGGGTAACTGAGCCTGCAACTGGCTCCTGTCAAGCCACAGTCCACCACCGTCGCTGTCACCAACTCCTTTAAAGTTCCTTGATGAAGTGACTTTCACGGAACGTGCTCTCTTGCTATTACAAACGTTATCTTCTATATGTCAACTATATCTCATTAAATTGAAAAAATATTACCTTCTGGATTCAGATTCCTCATATTCTTAGTCTTCAATGCGTTGAACGGTCTTACTTGAATCTGATGTTCTAAGATTGAGTCAGGATAGCGGTCAAAGAAGATCTCATTGACAGCCATGTCGAAAGTTGGGATAACTTCCTTTAAAAACAAGTATAACGGTGCCAAGCTGTGTTTGTATTTTTATCTTAGGGTTAAATCTAATAAAGCAATTCATGTTAGCAAGGAATAAAAACAAAAAGAATATGGCATAATCCAAAAGCATTACCCTATAAAATCACACATGCTATTTGTAAACCCTTGGGCACAATGACATCTCTCACCTCTGCATCTTCTCACTAGAGTTAAATGAGATGAGACATGGACTTCCCTGGTGGCGCAGTGCTTAAGAATCCCCCTGCCAATGCAGGGGACACGGGTTCGAGCCCTGGTCCAGGAAGATCCCATGTGTCGCGGAGCAACTAAGCCCGTGCACCACAACTACTGAGCCTGCGCTCTAGAGCCCACAAGCCACAACTACTGAAGCCCACGCCCCTAGAGCCCGTACTCCACAGCAAGAGGAGCCACCGCAGTGAGAAGCCTGCGTACTGCAACCAAGAGTAGCTCCCGCTCTCCTCAACTAGAGAAAAAGCCCACACGTAGCAATGAAGACCCAATGCAGCCAAAAATAAATAAATTAATTTAAAAAAATGAGATAAGACATATAATCGTGCCTTCAGGATATGCTGGCATGACTGTAGGCTTTTAATTGGCAACAGAAGCTCATACTTTCAGGTCTTACTTTTCTTCCATAACAGAATGATACCAAAATGGGTTAAATCATAATTATTCCAATTTGTTAACACCTGTTCCCCATTTTGCAGATAAGGAAACAGCCTCTGGGAAGCTGAGGAACTGGACCAAGGTTACACAGCTATTAAGCAGCAAAATCAAGATTTAAAACCAAGTCTGCCTGCCTCCAAAGCCTAAAGCTAGAATCAATGTAGCTGATGCTTCGTTGATAAAGTCTGACCTTAAGCCCAGAAAAGACTGCAGTATGGTTAACACAACCTGTTAGAGAAGGCAGGTGTGTGTGTCTTCGTTTAATATGTTTTAAGTCATCAAACCCAACAAGCTGTCAATTGTGAGTCACCACTGTTTTATGTACTAAGAAACGCTGCCAACCAAACGATGACATGCCGTCAACAGTAACACACACCCCGATTTCTAATGTTAACATGTGGAAAAGTGTTCATCTTAAAGAAGACAGAACATGGTTTTAAGAGGTTTTGGGGGACTTCCCTGGCGGTCCAGTGGTCAGGACTCCTCGCTTCCACTGCAGAGGGCATGGGTTCGATCCTTGGTTTGGGAACTAAGATCCCACATGCCATGCGGCAACCCCCCACCCCCCAAAAGTTGCTTTGGAGGCATATTCTCTGTTACTAAGGAAACCCTACTGTCCAGAAACCCTGCAGATCTTCTAGATGTTTACTGCAGACCCCCAAGTTCAAAGGCAAATTGTTACCTGTGGGTAGCAGATGAGCTGTCTGTATAGATTTGTATCGAATGATCTTATATGTTCACAGTTTACGTTTAAAAACGGCTCTCCAATAACGTTAATCTACAGGGCAGAACAAACAAGTTATATCCTGCTAACCATTTCAACCCCTAGTTTGAATTTTCAGGTTAGCATATTTCATTACCTCCCCAAGTCGCTGCATGTACAGAGGCTCAGTAACGTCTATGCCAATGCTTTCTTCTTCTCTAGCCAGAGGATCGATGAAACGCTGAAGAAATCTCTTAGCGTGGGGAGAGAAACAGTAAGCTTAATGCAGTTAGGAACCAGCAACTACTCAAAATAAAAGTTATGAATGCTGGGGGCCACTTATCTTTTCAAGTTAGCTAAGACCTGGAAACAGCCCAAGTGCCCATTTATAGACAATTAGCTTAAGAACGTGTGATATATACAGATTTATATACGTATACACATAATGGAATATTACTCAGCCATAAAAAAGAATGAAATTTGCCATCTGCAGCAACGTGGGTGCACCTAGACAATATTATACTTAGTGACATAAGTCAGATGGATACAAATACTATATATCATTTTCACGTGGAATCTAAAAAGTAACACAAATGAATCCATATACAAAACAGACTCACAGACACAGGAAACAAACTTATGGTTACCAAAGAGCAGGGGGAGGGGGGAAGGGAGGGAGGGAAGGAGGGATCAATTAGAAGTATGGGATTAACAAACACAAACTACCAGCTGTAAAGTAGAAAAACAACAAGAATTTACTGTACAGCACAAGGGATTACATTCAAAATCTTATAATAACCTATAATGGGACATAATCAGAAAGAGAAGTATAACCGAATCACTGCTGTACGTCACTTTGCTGTACAAACGAAACTACCGCATTGCTGTAAGTCAACTATACTTCAAAAAAAGGAAACTAGGAACGGTGTCAGAATTTGGAGACAAACGTAGGTGTTTTTCTTTTTCCTAAAAACTGAAAAAGACACCACCAATTCTGAGCCACGTGAAGATCTGCTCCTAAATACCGGGGTCACGTGGATGGAGGTGACAAGTACTTTCCCCCTCATCTCCGGAGCCCCGAACCTCACCTGAAAGTTTTCTTTGCACGTTGCCACATTTACATCTGTTCCCCAAATCACGAGTTTTTGGCCCAAAGACTGCTCACTCGCCACTATATCCTCTGTGGCTGGCTGCACAGGAAAGGCGACGGGACCAGGTTTGCGGGGGACGGCCCACCTCGCGCGGCCCACCACGCCCCGAACGGCCCCGCACTCACCCCGTCCGAGTGCAGGTCCACCTGCAGCCCTTTCCGCGTCGAGCCCAAGTCGGGCCTCTGCCGCACAGGCGTGCCGCGCACGCCGCTTCTCGGGGTGCCCTCCACCCGTGAGCTGGGGGTGCCGTAGGTCAGCGGCGAGCTCACGTCCAGGTCCAAGGGGGCGGCTGGGGACCGCGTCCACGGGGGTGAGCACGGCGAGGACCCCTGCGGGACGTCCGCT
>NW_020173037.1:514306-519787 GCF_003031525.2 Neophocaena asiaeorientalis asiaeorientalis | reverse complement strand
ACGGGGCTGACACGGCACCGCCCGCCCTGCCTCCCTGAGGACCCCGCGGGGCACGGCCGTACGCGGACACTCACGTGGCTGAGCGGGGGCGGCCCGCCGGGAGCCGCGGCGGCTCGGAGTTGACGCCGGGGACGACATGGCGGGCTGCGCGACAGAGACGCGGGCTCGCGGGAACGCTCCCTGAAGACCCCCGCCCGTCTCCCCTCGCTCCGGCCCCCCGTCCCTCGGCCCTCCCCCCTCTAAGCCTGTTTCTTTCTGCCTCGGGCACTCAGTCAACTCCAATTCGCCACCTGTCCTCCGCATCTATTTCCGGAGGTCGAGCGGTTGGATTCCTGATTCCCCCCGAGTTTTGACGTATTGTGCTAAGTGTACTGTGGGCCACACATTCATAAGCCTGCCTCTATCTTAATGCACGTCTAAGCCGTTGATCCTGCAGGGAAGGCTCCCTCCGCGATGGTCTTCGACAAGGTTCCAGCGCTCGCGCCCGCGCTCGCCCCCGCGCTCGCCCCCGGGGCACTTCTGCGCCCGGGCCGGATGTGCTCACTCGCCGAGGACCCCGCTCCCTTCAGCCCGCTAAGGCTCCGCCCCTCGCAGGACCCCGCCCCCGGCCTCAGGGGCACTTCCGGGCCCGCAGAGCTGTGCTCACTCACCGGAAGTCCCGCCCCCGCCCCGTTCCACTAGGCACTTAAGGCCCGGGTGTTGTGTGCGCACGCGTGGGTGTTGCTGGGCGTCATGGCGGACGCCGGGTCTGGCGTGAGGGGTACTCTGCTTCAGTTACAGGAGTCATTGTCCGCGGCCGACCGCTGCGGAGCGGCGGTGGCCAGTTGTCAGCTGCTGCGGGGCCTGGGGCAGGAGTGCGTGCTGAGCTCCGGCCCTGCGCTGCTGGGTGGGTACGGCTCCGGGCTTCCAACAGCCCGTAGCCCGGCAGCCCTTGCGGGTCCGGCGTGGGCGCCTCGGGCGGTGCTTTCACGAGCTGTTCGGAATTCGTGATGTGTGTAAAAGTGGTTTGTCGGCTTCCTCTTTTCTTAACGGCAGAGGAAAGGTATTTTAAAACGAAAGGTGGTGAAAATGACCCGAATTTGGGATCATTGCTATCCGCGGTGGGGAGGAACAACGAGAGGAGAGTATTTTCTTCCACCTCAGTGTCGCCTAAACCCACCAGCACCTTTTCCAAACCCCTGTATTTGCTGAGAAGCAAGCCATGCTGTTCTTTTAATTCTTTAGCAATGCCTAGATGAGAACTTTTCCTTTTGCAGCAAAAGTGCCTCATTTCAGCATTTTTAAATGTGTCATCGCGTGAAAACATCTGTGATATTCCCTTTTTTTAAAAAAAGGGAAAGTGAATCTTTTATTTTTTTATTTCGTTAATTTTTGGCTGCATTGGGTCTTCGTTGCTGCGCGCGGGCTTTCTGTAGTTGCAGCGAGCGGGGGCTGCTCTTCGTTGCTGTGCACGGGCTTCTCACTGCGGTGGCTTCTCTTGCTGTGGAGCGCGGGCTCTAGAGCGCAGGCTTAGTAGTTGTGGCGCACGGGCCGGCCCAGGGCTCGAACCGGCGTCGGCAGGCGGATGCTTGACCACTGCGCCACCTGGGCAGTCCCAGTGTTATTCCCTTTTAAAGCCGCAAGTAAGCAGACTCTTCATGTTGTGTCCGCTTAATTAGAAGGTAGATGAGATTTTCTTCCTAAGAAAGTCATTGTTGAATAAGGTGGAGAAATACAGTAAGCAAAGTCTTGAAGAAGATGCTGTGCAGTACCTATATGTTGTCAGGGGTGTATTAATGGGGAAATTAATGACCAAACAGCAGCATCATTGTGTAAATGCTTTCTAGTCTGAGTTCTAGGAGTTCAGTTCTGTTCCTTTAGTAACGTTTCGTAAAGCAGTTCCAGGTCCACTCTGCATATCCAGGGTGTGTCCTTTCACTTGAGAGATTATAGGGGAGTGTACTAGTTTTCTGTTGGTGCTAAAACGTGCCACTGGCTTTCTGTTTACAACAGTGCAGGTTTGTCAGTCTTATAGTTGTGTGGTTGGAAGCCCAGCACGGGTCTCATCAAGCTGAAACCAAGGCAGCAGGTAGGGCCACTTCCCTTTTCTGAAGGCTCTGAGGGAGAATTCTTTTCCTTTTTCATTCAGGTTGTTAGCAGACTTCAGTTCCTTGCAGTTGCATCACTGAGGTCCCTTTTTCCCTGCTGGCGTTCCTTGCTTCTAGAAGACCCCTGCGTTTCTTGGATTACACTGCCCCCCTCCCCCTTCCTCCATCTTCAAAGCCAGCAGCAGAGGGTCAAGTGACATGCTTGGAATCTGTCCTGCTTTCCTGTGCTCCCTCTCCTTACTCCCTCTTCCACTTGTGAGGGCCCTTGTGATTGCATTGGGCCCACCTGATGGTCCAGGATGCTCACCAGTTTGAGGTCAGCTGATTAGCAACCTGATTTTCATTCGCCATGTAAAGGTAGCATATTCACAGGTGTGACACTAGGAATTAGGGTTCTGGCATCTTTGGGGCCATTATTCTGCCTACCTCATTGCTGTGGAACATCTAGAATTTCCCATTTTCCTTGTCAAAATACGGCAGCCTTAGGCTAGTGTTTTATCACTTAAGAGGCTGAATTGAGAAACAAGCAACACCTTTAGGGTGGGTTTATGGAGTACCTTGGCAGCTCTCTTATTTGTTTTGTTTGTTTGTTTTTTCCAGCATTACACACGTCCTTAGTTTTTTCCAGAGATTTTGGTTTGCTTGTATTTGTTCGGAAATCACTTAGCGTTGATGAAGTAAGTTGAAGATTTTCACTTTGCTCTTCTAGTATATTCCTTCACGTTGAGGTGACCTTTTTTCTTAGCCATGTTTCTGTAATGTTTATTTTTTTTATTATAGTTTCGTGATTGTAGAGAAGAAGCCCTAAAGTTTTTATGTGTTTTCTTAGAGAAAATTGGCCAGAAGGTCACACATTATTCTCTCGATATTAAGGTAAGGGGGAAAAAACATACCTCGTTATATACCAGTGTCCCTTTTAACTTATGATGTTAAGTTAAACTTAATTTTATTTCTGCCTTTCTTGTTGGGGAGTTTATTTTTGCTTGATTGTGTTAGAAATTAAGTGGCTATTTTTTTTTTGTGTGTGTGGTATGCGGGCCTCTCACTGTTGTGGCCTCTCCCGTTGCGGAGCACAGGCTCCGGACGCGCAGGCTCAGCGGCCATGGCTCTCGGGCCTAGCCTCTCCAAGGCATGTGGGATCTTCTCGGACCGGGGCGCGAACCCGCGTCCCCTGCATCGGCAGGCGGACTCTCAACCACTGCGCCACCAGGGAAGCCCCTAAGTGGCTATTTTTTAAAAAATTAAATGAGCTAAGGCCCTGGTGGAAAGTATTAAATTGTAATATATACTGGTATCGCTCCTCCCAGGTGTAGTTTTAGCTGTTAAGTCTTAGTTATAAGAACTAAGGTCTTATTGATGATTTTGATATGTCTCCTTTTAAAACCTAGAATACTTGTACCAGTGTTTATACAAAAGATAAAGCTGCTAAGTGTAAAATTCCAGCCCTAGAACTTCTTATTAAGGTAATTAAAACATATTTCTAAGCGCATGTGTTTTCTATTAAATATATATCTTGAGCTGAAAATTGGAGTTTTGGGTTATGTTTTGGGTGAGAGATGTTGTAGAATCACATTGATGTGTGGAGAAGATGCATGTTTCCCAGCCATCACCCAATAACAACCTTGGTATTTTGCCCTCACACCCTTCTGGGTAGCAAAGGGAGAAGTTCGGTTGTGAGGGGTATGAAGGGAAGGTAGCGCGGAGTGTAAGGAATTGACTGCCCCTCCATTACTCTTACCCTTACTGTGAAAACCTAACCGCTGCTAAGAATTGCCAAAGTTCATCTCATTGTGTCTTTGAATGTTTTCCTAAAACCTTACACTGGGATGGGTCTGTGTGTTCTGTGTAAGTGGTCATTGGGCTCACTATCATCTAGGTATCTGTTTAGATGTGTCTCTCTTTTAGAATTTCTTTGGGTCTTGTTGGTCCTTGTCTTAATATGTCTCTGAGAACATGTGTCTAGTCATAGTATACCTTTCTTGGGAAGGTGAAATTAAGTCTACCTCCCCTTCCCCTTTGTAGCCCCTGTGTTTCCACCACCCACCTCAACCCGTCCTCCCAAATAACGTGGCTGGATTAGAGCCCTGAGAGGCGGAGAGTGAGTGCCCTAGAGACACGTGGGTGTGGAGGTCCGCTGCGTGTGAGCAGGTGCGGTAGATGGAAGCCTTTTTGCTGCTGTCTCTGTACACTCGGCTACCTTGTGTTCTTTCAGTTACTTCAGACTTTGAGAAGTTCGAGCCTCATGGATGAATTTAGAGTTGGAGAGTTATTTAGCAAGTTCTATGGAGAACTTGCATTGAAAACAAAAATACCAGATACAGGTGAGCTGTATTTAAATGTTATTTAAAAAAATATTTTAACAAATTAAACAATTATTAGCATAAAACGTAGGTTTTCTCTGCCATGGTATTTATGTGCTTTACAGATGAATTCTTTTTACTGAAAACAAACCAAAATGGAGACAAGAAACAATGTGTGAAGTCTTATAAAAATTGTAATCTTTACAAAAGATTTCTTTTAATGGAAAACTCACAACGCGTGTCAAGTGTAATTTAGTTTATAATAATAAATTTGCATAAAACATATCACGGAAGATTCAGTACATAAAACTAGATATTTTGTGTGGCTTATCGTGAAATTATTTTGAACTGAACATCCTTTCATTTTCTTATTTGTGCATTTTTGTTTATTTAAATGATTTTAGGCCTAAATTTGTCCAAAATTTATTTTTCAGTTTTAGAAAAGATATATGAGCTCCTAGGAGTATTAGGCGAAGTTCATCCTAGTGAGATGGTAAATAATTCAGATAAACTCTTCCGGGCTTTTCTGGGTGAACTGAAGACCCAGGTATGATAAACTTTATGATCTTCTTTTCTGCTTACATATATCTGGTGAATTTTTCTCTTTTAATGATATCTTGTTAAAACTCTCCTTTCAGATGACATCAACAGTGAGAGAGCCCAAACTTCCGGTTCTGGCAGGGTGTCTGAAGGGACTGGCTTCGCTTCTGTGTAACTTCACTAAATCCATGGAAGAAGGTATCGCTTGATGGCACCTGAGTTTCTTTATTCAGAAACTACTGGTCTAAAATGAATTACTTTGTATTTTTTTGAACGTTTATACCAGGTGTGGATTCGCATGCGGCTGGGAGAGACAGTAGAGAGATTCCACGTGTCCTTCACCCGGCGTCTCCTGATGACGTCTGTCATAGCTGTAGCACGATAGCGCAGCCTGATAAAATCTGTGGGCCTTGCTCAGGTTCCACATGCTTCGTGTGCACACATTTGTGTGTTGGGTTTAGTTTTGTGCAGTTTCAGCAGGTGTGGACTCGTGTATGCACCATGGCGGCCAGGATACTGAGCAGCCCGTCACCAGGAGGATCTTTTTTGCTCCC
>NW_020173037.1:492041-514279 GCF_003031525.2 Neophocaena asiaeorientalis asiaeorientalis | reverse complement strand
CTCCCTCCTCCCCTCCCCCTCCTTCCTCCCCTCTCAGTGAACACTTGGGTTGCTTCTCCTTTTTGACTTGTGAATAATGCTGCTGGAAAATGGGTGTGCAAATACCTAGAGTCCCTGCTTTCATTTTGAGAGTATATCCCCAGAAGTGGGCTTGCTGGACCATGTGGTAGTTCTATACTTAATTTTTTGAGTAATCGCCTTAGTGTTTTCCACAGGGGCCGCACTAATTTACGTTCCCACCAGCAATGCACAGTTTCTCTGCATCCTCACCAGTACTTGTTGTTTTCTGTTTGATCATAGCCGTCGTAGTGGGTGTGCGGTGGTATCTCACTGCATCTCCCTGATGGCTGATGGTGTTGAGTTTTTTCACAAGTGCCCGTTGCACTCCCTCTCTCTTCTTGGGAGAGATGTCTGTTCAAGTTCTTTGCCCATTTAAAAAGTCAGATCATTTGACTTTTTGTTACTGAGTTGTAGGGGTTATTTGTATATTCTGCATATCAGTTCCTTATCAGATACATGATTTGCAGATATTTTCTCCTGTTCCATGGATTGCCTTTTCACTCTGTTGATTGTGCCGTTTGATGTGCAAAAGTTGTTTATTTTGATGAAGTCCAGTTTATCTGTTTTTTCTTTGGTTGCCTGTGATTTTGGTGCCACCTCCAGGAGATCATTGCCAGGTCACTGAATCGTTGTGTGCCTGTGTAGAAAATAGTTTGTGTGGGTCAATCCTTGGTTCTCTTTTCTGTTGGTCTGTGTGTCTGTTCTCCTGCCAACAGCACACTGTCTTTTTGATATAACTATATAGTGAGCCTTAAATGTCGGGTGCCGTTAAGTCCTCGCATTTTATTCTTTCTTTTAAAAATCATTTTGGTGTTCTAAAGTCTGTGCTTTTCCACGTCAGTCTTAAAATGAGTTGGTCTGTGTCCGAAAAGCCTTGCTTGGATTTTGATGGTCGTTGTGCTAAACCGGTAGATCACTTAGGGGAGAGTTGATATCTTTACCACGCTGAATCTTCCAGTCCAAGAGCACAGTGCACCTCTTCGCTTGTTTGGGTCCTCTTTGATTTCCTTCATTAGCATTTTGTAATTCTTATGCTGGACATCCTTACCTATTGATTTTAAACTCTGTTTAATACAGTTTTCTACGTAGCCGTCAGTAGTGTTCTATAGTATCTCAAAATTAAAAGTTTAGAGGATAATCTAGCTATGACAGCATTGTAAGCATTAGGAAATTCATTTCTTTTTATAAGACAAATAAAACCCCATAAATTCTTCACAAGAAAAAAATCTGTTTGCCCTTCCTTACCGTGTTTTGTTCAGATAATTGCCAAATTTTTCTACCTCCAGCATGTGTTTGCTTTTATTAAATCGAAACTTAAGAAATTGCCAGTATCCAGTGATTTTGGCCTGTGAAAACAGCAGTTCCAGATGTTTCCACCTAGTGTTCCTGTTCACCCTCTGTTGCCTCTGACCAGGTACACTGGCGCAACTCCACCTGCTTTCCCTTCCTCGGTCTCCTCTGTCTTTGATCCATGTCTGTGGCCAGCTTCCCACCCTGTCAGGTTCCTGCTCAAAGATCTGTTTTCTGAAGGCTTTATGCTCCCCCTGTGTGGGTCACTTCCTTGGGCTTCTGTAGTCCTCTCTGTGACAGCACTTTCTGTGACGTATTTTTATTTATTTATTTATTTTATTTTATTTATTTATTTATTTATTTTTCTCGGTACGCGGGCCTCTCACCGTTGTGGCCTCTCCTGCTGTGGAGCACAGGCTCCGGACGTGCAGGCCCAGCGGCCATGGCTCACGGGCCCAGCCGCTCCGCGGCATGTGGGATCCTCCCGGACCAGGGCACAAACCCGTGTTCCCTGCATCGGCAGGCAGACTCTCAACCACTGCGCCACCAGCGAAGCCCCTGTGACGTATTTTTAATCTACCAGGTTGTATGTTTATTTTGTCACTTGACCGTGGTGGCAGGTAATGTTGCTTATTTCTTTTTGTCCTTGCTTCCTATATTAATTGACATTTGGCGAACAAGAAAAATAATAGCACTTACTGCTTATTTACTGTGTGCTAAAGATTATTCTATTCATACTGCAAGGAAAATTCCTGAAATAACTCACTAAGGTAGGTGATAATATCTTTCTTTCATTGATTAGAAAACTAGAACTAAGAAACTTCTCCAAAGTCACTCAGGTAGCAAGGTGGGCAGAATAATGGCTTCCAAAGACGTCCTCATTCTAATCGCAGCACCTGTGACTTAGGTTATATCACAAAGGGGAGTCAGGTGGCACACGGGATTAAGGTTGGTCATCACCTGACTGTGACATGAGGTTATCCAGGTGGGCCCAGTATGATCACAAAGGTACTTAAACAGGGTGAGGGAGGCTGCATGGTCCCTGTGACGGGAGAAGCTGGCTTTGAGGATGGAGAAGGGGCCTGGAGCCAAGGAGAGCGAGCGGCCTCTAGAGTCAGGTGAAGGTAGCCCTGAAAGCCTCTAGGAAAGAACACATCCTGATGACACCTTGACTTTATGTTGTATTTTATTTTTTCCTTTTTTTTTTTTTCCGGCCGTTCCTCATGGCTTGCAGCATCTAAGTTCCCTGACCAGGGATGGAACTCGGGCCCTGGCAGTGAAAGTGCTGAGTCCTAACCGGTGAACCGTCAGGGAATTCCCTATTTTATTTTTTTAAATGAAGTATAGTTGTAATACAGTATTATGTTAGTTTCAGGCATACAGCATAGTGACCTGACGATGAAATACCTTTGGAGATGATCACATCGACGAGTCTAGTAACCATATGTCACCAAACGAAGTTGTTATGATACGATTGACTGTATTCCCCATGTTGTGTGGCACATCCTCGAGACTGACTGACTTCACAATGGGAAGTTTTCGGCTCTTAATCTCCTTCACCTGTGTCACTCATCCTCCCACCTCTGTTCCCTCTGGCAACATGCAGTTTGCTCTCTGTATCTGTTTCTGTTTTGTTTGTTCATTTGTCTTTTAGATTCCACATATAAGTGAGACAAATACGTGGTGTTTATCTTTCTGTGTGACTTACTTCACTGAGCATAACACTCTCTAGGCCCATCCATGTAGTTGCAGATGGCAAGACTTCTTTGTTTTTTATGGCTGAATAGTATTCCTGCAAATATGTATATATACATAAATATTCACCACATTTTTTTTATCCATTCATTTATCCATGGGCACTTAGATTGCTTCCATATTTTGCTGTTGTAAATAATGCTGTTTTGAACACTGGAGTGCATATATTTTTTCTAATTAGTATTTTTGTTTTCTTTGGGTAAATACACAGACGTGAAATTGCTGGATCCTGTGGTGGTTATTTATTTTCTGAATTTTTGCATTTTATTTTTTATACAGCAGGTTCTTATTAGTTATCTATTTAATACATATTGGTGTACATATGTCAATCCCAATCTCCCAATTCATCCCACCACCACCACCACCCCGCTGCCACTTTACCCCCTTGGTGTCCGTACGTTTGTTCTCTGTCTTTATCTCTTTCTGCCCTGCAAACCAGTTCATCTGTACCATTTTTCTAGGTTCACATATATGCATTAATATACTATATTTGTTTTTCTCTTTCTGACTTCACTCTGTATGACAGTCTCTAGATCCATCCAAACCTCTACAAATGACCCAAGTTTGTTGCTTTTTAGGGCTGAGTAATATTTCATATGTATGTACCACATCTTTTTTCTTTTTTCTTTTTTTTTTTGCGGTACGTGGGCCTCTCACTGCTGTGGCCTCTCCCGTTGCGGAGCCCAGGCTCCGGACGCACAGGCTCAGCGTCCATGGCTCACAGGCCCAGCCACTCCACGGCATGTGAGATCTTCCTGGACTAGGGCACAAACCCGTGTCCCCTACATCGGCACACGGGCTCTCAACCACTGTGCCACCAGGGAAGCCCCCACATCTTCTTTATCCATTTGTCTGTCTATGAGCAATTCAGGTTGCTTCCATGACCTGGCTATTGTAAGTAGTGCTGCAGTGAACATTGGGGTGCATGTGTCTTTTTGAATTATGGCTTTCTCTGGGTATATGCCCAGTAGTGGGATTGCTGGTTCATATGGTAATTTTGTTTTCAGTTTTTAAGACACCTCCATACTGTTCTCCATAGTGGCTGTATCAATTTACATTTCCACCAACAGTGCAAGAGGGTTCCCTTTTCTCCACACCCTCATCAGCATTTGTTGTTTGTAGATTTTTTGATGGTGCCCATTCTGTTGTGAGGTGATACCTCATTGTAGTTTTGATTTACATTTCTCTAATAATTAGTGATATTGAGCAGCTTTTCATGTGCCTCTTGGCCATCTGTGTGTCTTCTTTGGAGAAATGTTTATTTAGGTCTTCTGCCCATTTTTGGATTGGGTTGTTCGTTTTTTTTAAGTATTGAGCTGCATGAGCTGTTTATATATTTTGGAGATTAATGCTCTTCATCTGTTGATTCGTTTGCAAATATTTTCTCCTGTTCTGAGGGTTGTCTTTTCATCTTGTTTATAGTTTCCTTTGTTTTGCAAAAGTTTTTAAGTTTCATTACGCCCCATTTGTTTATTTTTGTTTTTATTTCCATTACTCTAGGAGGTGGATCAAAAAAGATCTTGCTGTGAGTTATGTCAGAGTGTTCTTCCTATGTTTTTCTCTAAGAGTTTTCTAGTGTCTGGTTTTACATTTAGGTCTCTAATCCATTTTGAGTTTATTTGTGTATATGGTGTTAGGGAGTGTTCTAATTTCATTCTTTTACATGTAGCTGTCCAGTTTTCCCAGCACCACTTATTGAAGAGGCTGTCTTTTCTCCATTGTATATCCTTGCCTCCTATGTTATATATTAGTTGACCATAGGTGTGTGTGTTTATCTCTGGACTTCCTATCCTGTTGCATTGACCTATATTTCTGTTTTTGTGCCTGTACCATATTATCTTGATTACTGTAGCTTTGTAATATAGTCTGAAGTCCAGGAGCCTGATTCCTCCAGCTCAGTTTTTTTCCCTCAAGACTGCTTTGGCTATTCGGGGTCTTTTATGTCTCCATACAAATTTTAAGATTTTTTGTTCTAGTTTTGTAAAAAATGCCACTGGTAGTTTGATAGGGGTTGCATTGAATCTGTAGATTGCTTTGGGTAGTAGTCATTTTCACAATATTGATTCTTCTAATCCAAGAATGTGATACATGTCTCCATCTGTTTGTGTCATCTTTGTTCTTTCATCAGTGTCTTAATAGTTTTCTGACTCCAGGTCTTTTACCTCTTTAGGCAGGTTCATTCCTAGGTATTTTATTCTTTTTGTTGCAGTGGTGAATGGTGTTATTTCCCTGATTTCTCTATCTGATCTTTTGTTGTTAGTGTATAGGAATGCAAGAGATTTCTGTGTATTAATTTTATATCCTGCAACTTTGCCAGATTCATTGATTAGCTCTAGTAGTTTTCTGGTGGTATCTTTAGGATTCTCTATGTATAGTATGATGTCATTTGCAAACAGTGACAGTTTTACTTCTTTTCCAATTTGTATTCCTTTTATTAATTTTTTCTTCTCTGATTGCTGTGGCTAGGACTTCCAAACTGTATTGAATAATAGTGGTGAGAGTGGACATCCTTGTCTTGTTCCTGATCTTAGAGGAAGTGCTTTCAGTTTTTCACCATTGAGAAAGCTGTTTGCTGTGGGTTTGTCGTATATGGCCTTTATTATGTTGAGGTAGGTTCCCTCTGTGCCCACTTTCCGGAGAGTTTTTATCATAAATGAGTGTTGAATTTTGTTACAAGCTTTGTCTGCATCTATTGAGATAATCATTTGGTTTTTATTCTTCAGTTTGTTGATATGGTGTATCACATTGATTGATTTGCATATACTGAAGAATCCTTGCATCCCTGGGATAAATCCCAGTTGATCATGGTGTATGATCCTTTCAATATGTTGTTGGATTCTGTTTGCTAGTATTTTGTTGAGGACTTTTGCATTTATATTCATCGGTGATATTGGCCTGTAATTTACTTTTTTTGTAGTGTCTTTGTCTGGTTTTGGTATCAGCATGATGGTGGCCTCATAGAATGAGTTTGGGAGTCTTCCTCCCTCTGCAGTTTTTTGGAAGAGTTTGAGAAGGATGGGTGTTAGCGCTTCTCTAAATGTTTTATAGAATTCACCTGTGAAGCCATCTGGTCCTGGACTTTCGTTTGTTGGAAGATTTTTAATCACGGTTTCAGTTTCATTACTTGTGATTGGTCTGTTCGTATTTTCTGTTGCTTCTTGGTTCAGTCTTGGAAGTTTATACCTTTCTGAGAATTTGTCCATTTCTTCCAGGTTGTCCATTTTATTGGCATAGAGTTGCTTGTAGTAGTCTCTTATGATGCTTGGTATTTCTGCCGTTTCTGTTGTTACTTCTGCTTTTTCATTTCTAATTTTATTGATTTGAGTCTTCTCCCTCTTTTTTTTTTTGATGAGTCTGGCTAAAGGTTTATAAATTTTGTCTATCTTCTCAAAGAACCAGCTTTTAGTTTTCTTGGTCTTTGTTATTGTTTTCTTTGTTCTTGTTTCATTTATTTCAGCTCTGATCTTTATGATTTCTTTCCTTCTACTAACTTTGGGTTCTGTTTATTTTTTCTCTAGTTCCTTTAGGTGTAAGGTTAGATTGTTTATTTGAAAATTTTCTTGTTTCCTGGGTAGCCCTGTATTGCTATAAACTTCCCTCTTAGAACTGCTTTAGCTGCATCCCATAGGTTTTGGATCGTCATGTTTTCATTGTCATTTGTCTCTAGGTATTTTTTGATTACCTCTTTGATTTCTTCAGTGATCTCTTGGTTATTTAGTAATGTATTGTTCAGCCTCCATGTGTTTGTGTTTTTTATGTTTTTTTTCCCTGTAATTGATTTCTAATCTCATAACGTTGCGGTCAGAAAAGATGCTTGATATTATTTCAGTTTTCTTAAATTTACTGAGGCTTGATTTGTGACCCAAGATGTGATCTATCCTGGAGAATGTTACGTGTGCACTTGAGAAGAAAGTGTAATCTGCTGTTTTTGGATGGAATGTCCTATAAATATCAGTTAGGTCCCTCTTGTTTAATGTATCATTTAAAGCTTGTGTTTCCTTATTTATTTTCTGTTTGATCTGCCCATTGGTGTAAGTGGGGTGTTAAAGTCCCCTACTATTACTGTGATATTGTCGATTTCTCTTTTCATGGTGGTTGTTTAGCATTTGCCATATGTATTGAGGTGCTCCTATGTTGGGTGCATACATATTTATAATTGTTATATCTTTTTCTTGGTTTGATTCCTTGATCATTATGTAGTGTCCTTCCTTGTCCTTTGTAACATTCTTTATTTTAAAGTCTGTTTTATCTGATATGAGCATTACTACCCCAGTTTTCTTTCGATTTCCATTTGCATGGAATATCTTTTTACATCCCCTCACTTTCAGTCTGTATGTATCCCTAGGTCTGAAGTGGGTCTCTTGTAGACAGCATATATATGGGTCTTGTTTTCGTATCTATTTAGCGAGCCTGTGTCTTTTGGTTGGAGCATTTAATCCATTCACATTTAAGGTAATTATTGATATGCATGTTCTTATAACCATTTTCTTAATTGTTATGGGTTTGTTTTTGTACGTCCTTTTCTTCTCTTGTGTTTCCCACTTAGAGAAATTCCTCTAGCCTTTGTTGTACAGCTGGTTTGGTGGTGCCAAAGTCTCTTAGCTTTTGCTTGTCTGTAAAGCTTTTGATTTCTCCGTCAAATCTGAATGAGATCCTTGTTGGGTAGAGTAATCTTGGTTGTAGGTTCTTCCTTTTCATCACTGTAAATATATCATGCCACTCCCTACTGGCTTGTAGAGTTTCTGCTGAGAAATCAGCTGTTAACCTTATGGGAGTTCCCTTGTATGTTATTTGTTGGTTTCCCTTGTTGCTTTCAGTAATTTTTCTTTGTCTTTAATTTTTGTCCATTTGATTACTATGAGTCTCGGCATGTTTCTCCTTGGGTTTATCCTGCCTGGGACACTGTGCGTTTCCTGGACTTGGGTGGCTCTTTCCTTTTCGATGTTAGGGATGTTTTCGACTACAATCTCTTCAGATATTTTCTCGGGTCCTTTCTCTCTCTCTTCTCCTTCTGGGACCCCTATTATGTGAATGTTGGTGCATTTAATGTTGTCCCAGAGGTCTCTTAGGCTGTCTTCATTTCTTTTCATTCTTTTGTCTTTATTCTGTTCTGTGGCAGTGAATTCCACCATTCTGTCTTCCAGGTCACTTACCATTCTTCTGTCTCAGTTATTCTGCTATTCATTCCTTCTAGTGTATTTTTCATTTCACTTACTGTATTGTTCATCCCTGTTTGTTTGTTCTTTAATTCTTTTAGGTATCTGTTCTTTAATTGCTCTACGTCTTTGTTAAACATTTCTTGCATCTTCTCCATCTTTGCCTCCATTCTTTTTCTGAGCTTCTGGATCATCTTCACTGTCGTTATTTTGAATTTTTATTCTGGGAGGTTGCCTATCTCCACTTCACTTAGTGGTTTTCCTGGGGTCTTGTCTTGTTTCTTCATCTGGTACAGAGTTCTCTGCCTTTTCATTTTGTCTGTCTTTCTGGGATGTGGTTTTCCTTCCACAGGCTGCAGGGTTGTAGTTCGATCATGTGGTAGTTTTATTTTTGAGTTTTGAGGAGCCACCGCACAGTTTTTCTCAGTGGCTGCAGCAGTTTACTTTCCCGTCAGCAGGGCAGGAGGGGACACGCTCCTTCGCTCCTCATCTTGCCTGATTCTGTGTGTTTGGTAGGTCAGCTGCATTTCCTGGTCTTGGTATAGAAGGTGCCCTGTGGGGCCCGGTAGTGCAGTGCCCCCAGACTGCATTGGAGCCGGGTGCCCCAGGAGCGTCCCCTGTGTGGCCGGGCCAGGCTGGCCTCCCGTGCACTACCGTGTGCGCTGGGCTCTGAGGCCCGGATACAGCTGTTGCTGGTGCTCCGGTGTGTGCGGCCAGCCCTTGGGGCAGGAGCCACGTTGGGGGATGCTGGTGCTGGCCAGAGGTGTCTGGCCAGGCAGGGGTGGATTTGGAGGGGCTCTGGTGCCGGCCGAGGGCACACACCAGGACTGGTGGGGCGGGGGCTGCTTGGGAGGAGCGCAGGCCATGGTGGGTCTGCAGCTGAAACCGGGTGGGGTGAGCGGGGCTGACGGGTAAGATGGGGAGTCAGAAAGGGGCTGGTGGTACCCAGCCAGCTCGGTGGAGGGCAGGGCTCCCACAGCCAGCATCTGGTGCCCGCCAGCCCCTGGGGACCCTGAGAATGTGCCAGCAGAGTCCTGCCCCTCTGGCACACGATTTGGAGTGAGTCCATGCCACTCCTTCGTGGGAGAGGAGACCCAGGCGCTTTTCGAGCTGCAGCCCCTGTGCTGGGCCTCGGGGGGAGCGGCTCTCGTTCCCTGCAGTCCCCTGGCTCTCCCGGATGTTCTGGGGGCTCGTCTTGCGGGTGCAGGGTCTCCAGCTGGGGAGCCCGATGTGGGTCCGGACCCTGCGGTCGCAGTGCTGGGGGAGCAGAGGCCACGCTGCGCCGGCTCCTCTGCGTGGGTGCTCCTTTCTGCCTTCAGCTGTGCATGGTCTGTCCTGCTGGTCCCAGGGCGTTTTCAGAGAGTTTTCTACTTGTAGCTGTGATCTTGGTTTCAGATTTCTCACCTCCAGAACTGTGTGGTGATAAGTTTGTGTGGTTTTAAGCCTCTGAGTTTGTGATAATTGGTCACAGCAGCGACAGGAAACTAATGTAACCAGCACGTGGCAGGACTGGGATTTAAGCCTTGGTATGAGGCTAAAATTTGCAGTTCATCGTCACGCTGTGATTATGTGACTTCAGGCGGTAATACTCAGTACTAATACGTTTGTTCATAGAGCACGTCTTTCCTGGGTGTCTTCTGTCTGAAGAGTGATGGATTGGGTGCTGGGCTCAGAGTTGGGAATCCCTGGGTTCCTGCCATCGCGAGCTCAGCGTGGTGAGAAGACAGACGAGGAGCACAAGCTCCGCAGATTTCAGGGTTCATTTGTGCATGCACGCCGGGTGCTGTGGGTGGGAATCTGGAGCATGGAGAGATGGAGGAGGTGCACAGCCCATGGTTCTTTCTGGCGAGGTGACGAGAGGCAAAGGCCTGCAGGGTTGGCGAGGGGCCGGCTGGGGAGGGACTGGGGAGGACGTTCCGGGCAGCGGGAGCAGTGGGTTCCCGGGCATCCAGGCTGCCGGCTGTGGTCGGGGTCACGAGAGCTGGGCTGCCTGCTGCAGCGTGCTGGGGAGGGGTGAGGTCGCACAGAATGCGGGGTCAGCGTGAGAGGGGCTTCCGCGCGGTGATTTTTCTGTGAGGAACAGGTCTGGGCCTTGATGTTTATGAGGTCTGCCTGCCTGCTTCGGCTGAGGTGTGCTTTAGTGCAGCGCCGAGAGCCATGATTCTCGGCGGCAGTGAGCAGCTGAAGTCCATCCGCTGTTTATTGAGCTGCAGGCCAGACCTGGCTTTTCGTCCCGGACGTGTGTAGCTGTGGCCGCTGTGCAGCACCCACGCTTAGCGTGCGCGCACTACGTAGGACTGGGTCCTGTGGGAGAAAGGAGATCTCAGGACACGGCCTTGGCAGTCTCCCGAGACACGGTGTGTACAGCTGTGTGTGTGGGCGGGGTCAGCTCGGGAGCCTGGGCAGAGAGGCCCGCAGGATGCCTGAGGGAGGCTCCTCTGGAGGAGGTGATGCCAGGAGACCAGAGCAGAGTCCAGCTCAGCACAGGCAGCGCCGGTCGCTGTCAGAGCGCAAGCGGGACAGTGTTTAAGGGTCTGTCGGGTGAAGCCAGGTGAGGGAGGAGGAGGCTGTGCTGTCTGAAACAGAGCTGTTAGTCTCAATACCTTGTGAGCTTGGTCAGATGATACTATTACGCTGTGTGACAGCGGCTGCTGTCTGTTTTTCCCCAGATCCCCAGACTTCAAGGGAGATTTTTGACTTTGCACTGAAGGCAATCTGTCCTCAGGTAAGATTTAATGTTCCTCTCATTCTTTTCCAGCTGAGCCTTGTGGTTGTCAAACATTGATGGTAAATTTTTTTTTTAATAGATTGATCTGAAGAGATACGCGGTGCCTTTGGGTAAGATCCTATATTTAATGAGGTGGAATGTTTCAGATTATTAAGTTAGTGCATTGAGTGAACGTCTGCTTAAACTGTGAGTGAAAGTCAGTGCAATGACACCTGTGAGGCTCCCACGTGGTCATGACGGGGCCTCTTGGGCGCTGGTTGAGAAGGTCACACTTAGATCACATGATTGCAGAAAAAAATCTCTTCAGAGCAACTCTCAGGGGATCCAGATTGTTTGATTCTGACTTTATCTGAATAAACCCTGATCCTTCTTCCGGCCTTTGTTTTGGGAGTCACGGGCCTGTCGATTCAGATGGAGGATGGAGGCCTCAGAGGTCTCGGGGACCACTGGAGCCTCCTTTGTGAGCACAGTTTTAATTTGACGTGTGCCTGAAGCTTTTTCTTAGCTCTTTGTTCCGCCCTTTGTTGTCTTATTTTAAACGTGATGTATTTTGCATTTGCAGCTGGCCTGTCCATATTTACCCTGCATGCATCTCAGTTTAGCACCTGCCTCCTGGACAACTACGTTTCCTTATTTGAAATACTGTCGAAATGGTGCAGCCACACAAATACAGAATTGAAAAAAGCTGCATATTCAGCTCTGGAATCTTTCCTGAAACAGGTACTGTTTAAAATTCTTTCTATGCAAACAATTAAATTCCAATCTTGTGCATGAACGTCTGAAAAGTAAATACAAGTTGATCCATTAGCTTCCGTGGTACTTAAAGAAAAAGCATGCTTATCCATCAGCCGCATGGTGGCAGCAGGTCTGGAAGAAAGTTCAGAAGATGCCAGATCGGATCAGGGCCTCAGAGCTAAGGTTGGACAGAAGAAGTGGCGGCAGGGAGAGACGGTTGGGAGGCCAGGGCTCCCTGGAGCCGGTGGCCCAGTGAAGGTGGGGGTCAGCGTCAGCTGCCATGTTAAGACAAGATGCTTGTGTCTCTGTGGCTTCGTGACGGAGATGAGCCCACCTGCCCTGGGGTCTTTCAAGGTCCAGCCGGGGTGTGGGTGCAGGGGGAGCCTGCAGGTGGCTGGGTGTCTCCATTGGCCAAGGAGCAGGTGCTGTGGTTCTGAGTGCCCAGTGGCAGCTGGAAACACCCAAGGGGTGGGCTGGTGGTGGGAATGAGACTGGCTGGGGCGGCGCTGATGGAAATTCTGAAGAGCGGCATTGGGAGCCCTCACGCACCTGGGGCACAGCTGCTGTCCTGCTGCAGGCATATCCCACAGCTCCTGTAGGGACTCCTGGGGCGTTTTACTGCTTTATTTTATTTTATTTTATTTTTTCATAAAATAGCACTTACATGTGGAATCTAAAAAAAGGGTACAAATGAACCCATCCACAAAACAGAAATAGAGTCCCAGATGCAGCAGCAGACGCATGGCTACCAGGGGTTGGGCTGCGGGGGCTCTTGTAGCGGGAGCAGCTGAGGGCATTGAAGAGCAGCACCCTTGCCGACTGTTCTCATGGCTCTGGAGCAGACACCTGGAAGGGGCTTTGCTGGGGTGCATGGTAGGGATAGGTTGCAGTTTATGAGCAACTGCTAAACTCCTTTTCAAACTGTTTGCACCGTTTTCCATCCCCACCGGTAAGTTCCAGCCACCCCACATTCTTGCCAGCACCTAGTATTGCCAGTCTTTAATTTCAGCCCCTCTGATGGGTGTACGGTGTTACCCTACTGTGATTTTAATTTGAATTTCCGTGGTGACTGTTGATGATCTTTTTTTCCTGTAGTGGTTTACCATTCTTTTTTTTTTTTTTTTTTTTGCGGTACGCGGGCCTCTCACTGTTGTGGCCTCTCCCGCTGCGGAGCACAGGCTCCAGACGCACGGGCTCAGTGGCCATGGCTCACAGGCCCAACTGCTCCGGGGCATGTGGGATCTTCCCAGACCGGAGCACGAACCCGTGTCCCCTGCATCGGCAGGCGGACTCTCAACCACTGCGCCACCAGGGAAGCCCTGTGCAAAAGCTTTGAAGTTTCATTAGGTCCCATTTGTTTATTTTTGTTTTTATTTCCATTTTTTTTTTTTTTCTCTCAAGACTGCTTTGGCTCTTCGGGATCTTTTGTGTCTCCATACAAATTTTAAGATTTTTTTGTTCTAATTTTGTAAAAAATGCCACTGGTAATTTGATAGGGATTGCACTGAATCTGTAGAATGCTTTGGGTAGTATAGTCATTTTCACAATATTGATTTTTCCAATCCCAGAACATGGTATATCTCTCCATCTGTTTGTGTCATACACCATGGTGAAGTGGGATTTATCCTAGGGATGCAAGGATTTTTCAGTATACGCAAATCAATCAATGTGGTAAACTACATTAACAAATGAAGAAGAAAAACCATATGGTCATCTCAAGAGATGCAGAAAAAGCTTTTGATAGAATTCAACACCCATTTATGATAAAAACTCTCCAGAAAGTGGGTATAGAGGGAACATACCTCAACATAATAAAGGCCATATACGACAAACCCACAGGAAACGTCATTCTCAGTGGTGAAAAACTGAAAGCATTTCCTCTAAGATCAGGAATAAGACGAGGATGTCCACTCTCGCCACTATTATTCAACATAGTTTTGGAAGTTCTAGCCACGGCAGTCAGAGAAGAAAAGGAAATAAAAGGTATACAATTTGGAAAAGAAGAAGTAAAACTGTCACTGTTTGCAGATGACATGATACTATAGAGAATCCTAAAGATGCCACCAGAAAACTACTAGAGCTAATCAATGAATTTGGTGAAGTTGCAGGATACAAAATTAATGCACAGAAATCTCTTGCATTCCTATACACTAACAACAAAAGATCAGAAAGAGAAATTAAGGAAACAATACCATTCAGCATTGCAACAAAAAGAATAAAATACCTACCTAAGGAAGAATAAACCTACCTAAGGAGGTAAAAAACCTGTACTCAGAAAGGCACATAAGACACTTGTCTTTCTGATTTTTTTTTTTTTTTGCGGTACGCGGGCCTCTCCCCGTTGTGGCCTCTCCCGTTGTGGAGCACAGGCTCCGGACGCGCAGGCCCAGCAGCCATAGCGCACGGGCCCAGCCGCCCCGCGGCATGTGGGATCCTCCTGGACCGGGGCACGAACCCGCGTCCCCTGCATCGGCAGGGGGACTCTCAACCACTGCGCCACCAGGGAAGCCCTCTTTCTGATTTTTAGTTTTGAGCCGTCCCCATGTTCTCTCCTGTGGGTCCCAGTCTGTTGGTGACTGAACTCACCGGCCACTGGGCTGCCCAGCTCTGTGTCACCATGAGTCACAGATGAGTCTAAAGATGCCTTCTGCTTCATCAGGGAGCTTTCGTCCGGAGCCTGTGTTTTGTGCAAATGTCTTCCTGCAGCTACCTGGTCTCTTTCAGTCCCTTTCTCTAGTAAAAGCATCACGTATAATAAAGGCTTACTTGAGAAAGTGCCTTTTCTGAACCTGTTGAAGACTAAGCAAGCAGATGGAAGAAATGGTTCTTTATGAGTAAAAACAACTGTGGAACTGTGACAACACATTGATAATGTCTTACTCAGCAGTTCTAGCCTTTTCACATTTGGATAGATTCCTTTGTTTTCCTAGAAGTGTCTCTAAAGTAAACATTATGCCATTGCAGCTTTCTTTTATGGTAGCGAACAACGCAGAGATGCACAGAAGTAAGCTGCGGTACTTCATGGAGCAGTTCTATGGCATCATCAGAAACGTGGACGCAAACAGCAAGGACTTGTCCATCGCCGTTCGAGGATATGGACTCTTTGCAGGGGTATGCCCATTAATTTACTCTTGTCTTTTTAGTTTCACTTGAGTGTTTAAAGTAATGTACTTTATTGTATTTTGAATAGCATCTCACACTTGTGAAAATATTGTTCTTACTTGCTTTGTTATTAACTTGTTTTTTTCAGTGCCTGCTGTGTACTAGGATTCTGTATGTGTATTATCTCAAATACTCATAACTCTCCCACAAGCTTTTAGGAATATGATTCCACTTTACTGGTGGGGAAACTGAGGCCCAGAGAAATTAGGTAACTCGTGAAAGGGCACACAGCGAACAGTGGACAGAACCGAGACATAACTCCGACCTGAAGATGAGAAACAGCACGTTTTTCCCACTGCCACGCTGCCTGTTGTTGATGAGGTGCAGTTTGGTGGTGACGCTTGGCGCGCTAGCGAGAGCCCCTCCCTGTGCCTGCGTGAGGTCTGTTTAGGGACCTTGACCGTCGCCGTGGGTGCTTCCACTCGACAGAGGGCGTCACTCCCTGCCTCTGCAGATCTGCCTCCCAGGGCGCTTCCCTGCTGTAGGGTCTGTGCTTCTGTTTCCAGCCCTCCACACCACTCCTCACTCCTTCCCTCGTGCTTCCTCATTTGTTTCCAGATGATCCTTTCCCCTTAAAAATAAACCTTTATCTCCACTTGTCTCTGCGGCTCCTTTCAGTGTACTTAGGGCAGAAGAAACTGTGTGAGAAGGCTCAGAGGTGACCGAGAGCCTGGGCTTCACAGCTTCAGACCCTGAGGTCTGGCCAGCTGGGACTTGTTCGTTGTGGTGACGTAGTGTAGCCAGAGCGTGGCCAACAGGGAGGAAGGGAGAGGACGCGGCAAAGATACAGGGGCCAGAGTCTCCTGGAGGAGGGACTTGAGCCGAAGTCTAAGGGGCCTCGGGAGCACGCGGCCGGGCGGAGGACGGCACAGCCGGGTGCGTGAGTGAGGAAGGTGCCTCTGGGTGCCGTGTGCTGTGCCTCCGGGGTTTGGGTCTGTCCCTTCCTCTGGGCGACTGGCCTCTGGGGAGGGCCTGCACCCAGTTGTCTTTGATAACTACTGTCTTCCCAGTGCCTAGAACACAGGGTTCAGTAGGTGTGTTGTGTATTAATAGCTGTTCAGAATGTACTTACAGATTTTTTAGAAAGCATCTTTAGAACATACGCTGTATTTTATATCTGTATTTCTTCTCCATTAAAAAGCTTGTTAACATTCAGTTTATAACAACATGGCTTAACACGACACCTCAGACACCGTTATTTTGAGGTTGGTAAGGTTGACAGAGGCTTGTTTTCCTTCCCTAAAGCCTTGCAAGGTTATAAACGAAGAAGACGTTGGCTTCATGTTCGTGGAACTTGTTCAGCGCTGCCGGCAGCTGTTCCTCACCGAGACAGACACGGCCGAGGACCACGTCTACCAGATGCCCAGTTTCCTCCAGTCTGTTGCCAGTGTCTTGCTTCACCTTGATACGGTGAGTGAGATAGTTGGTTAAACGGAGCACAGTTGTGACTGTTTAACCTCCGTTCTTCAGGTAATTTGATGGCGTAGCAGGAGTTAATATGCGTTCAGTACGGGCACATTGTGGGCAAGGTGACCTTTTTTTTCTAATATCTTTATTTATTTATATTTATTTATTGGGTTGTACCGGGTCTTAGTTGTGCCACGTGGGCTCCTTAGTTGTAGCAGGCGGGCTCCCTAGTTGTGGCATGCCTGTAGGGTCTAGTTCCCCAAATAGGGATTGAACCTGGGCCCCTTGCATTGGGAGCACGGAGTCTTATCCACTGGAGCACCAGGGAAGTCCCCAAGGTGACATTTTTAGCTAGCATTTTGTATCGGTACGGTTTTTGTCATGAAACTTGACTTTTTGTTCCCAAAGCAGGAAAAATGATTTGTTACTTTTTATCTTTCTTAAAGATTCAGATTGCTGCTTGGGGTAGAATTGCACCTTAAGTATCATTTAGACAGTTACTCTGATTTTTTTTTTAGATAATCACAGCAACAAATTAGCAGATTAGGTAATACTGGTTTTTCATTCATCTGATACGTGTCTAACGGCGTTGTGTTTACTGTGACTGTCTGTATGGTCCCTGTAGTTATTCATTGCCTGCCCTAGCTCTTCGTGTGCTCTCCTTTCTGGCAGGTTCCTGAGGTGCACATGCCAGTTCTGGAGCACCTCGTGGTCGTGCAGATAGACAGTTTCCCCCAGTACGGTCCAAAAATGCAGTTGGTGTGTTGCAAAGCCATAGTGAAAGTTTTCCTGGCCTTGGCAGAAAAAGGACCAGTTCTCTGGAATTGCATTAGTACTATGGGTAAGTTTGGAATTTACTTGTTTTGAGGATGATGAATGGTTAATACTTAACATGTTGTTTGATATAAAGAACATCTGGTTGCCAAATTCTTTTGTATCTTTTGATGCCTCTTGGAGAACTCCTAATATTTTGGTGGACCAAAATATCCTTTTTCTATCCATTTTTTGAATTTTTTTCCTTTCTTTTGCTTTTGAATCTTAATAGTCTAAAATTTAAAACAAAAGAAAAAAAAGAAAAAAAATTAAAACTAAAGATATTACCAAACTTAGAGAAAAATTTGAGAGGTAAGTTATGTTCAAAAAGATAATGGCTGTCATTTTTATTGAGTGGTTATATTTTTCAGTGTATTTTTCTTTTTTGTTTTCATTTTCTTTTTATAGTGCATCAAGGTTTAATCAGAATATGTTCTAAACCAGTGATCCTTCAAAAGGTAAATTCTGAATGTATGATTTGAAAGTTAGTCTTTTGTCATCTTGAAAGCTAAAGATGTTGCTGGAGTTTTTAGTCTGTAAATATACAAAAGTGGTTTTTTTGTTATTAGCCATTAGCTACATTTTGAAAAGTATAGGCTGTAATACCTAAGTACTTTTTCCGGTGATGGTTATGAGACATCCTTAAACATAACCTTACTACTATAAATACATTTTTACAAAAAGGGATCTTTTCCTCTTGAAGCTGTAGGACAAAATACTTAGGTATATTATGGGAGGCATGTCTTAGGTACTTTAAGTTAACAGGAAATAGGATGAGATGAGAGCTCTGTATAAGAAGTTGAGGTAAATTATTCATAACACATACCTTGGATATTGTTTTGAAACACTTGTTAGTGCATCACTGTTTTAGTCCTAGTTAGAAAATTGTGACTTTTTTCCAGCCTTTTTATTATGCTTTCATAATATGCTATCTTCCTCAAGCAAATTAGGGTCTGCAGCTGGGGGCTCTTTTAGCTTAGAGAACTCTGACAGCAGAAAGCAGAAGTGCAGCAGTGCTGCTGTTCTCCGATCCGCCCTCAGTATTGGATGTTTGTCTTCCCACCAGGGTGCTGAGCCCGAGTCTGAGCACTGTCGTGTGTCAGGGGAAGCTAGAACCGGCAAATGGCGAGTGCCCACCTACAAAGACTATTTGGATCTTTTTAGAAATCTCCTGAGCTGTGACCAGATGACGGTAAAAACGACCACTTTAAAGCCACAGAAGTACCTTAGTTCCTCTTTATTAGTTTCCATAGTTTTACACCTAAGAATTACTTCAGAAGTATATTTTACTAACTTTCAATAGGGCTTTTTCTTTTTTTAAGTACTTCAGGTAATGAAAAATTAAAACAGTGTAAGTTAGGATAGTTAAAGTGAGACTTGAAAAAAATCAAATAAAAAGAACAAAATCATAGAACTCATTTAAAGTTAATGAATTACCATAGCTGAGTCCTCGTTTTAGCAAAGAAGCAGCATACATAGTGTAGAGTTGGTGCAGAGTTGTTCTTTCAAACAGACCCAGGCTGGTGGATAAAAAGAACATGGCAGGCAGTGTTATCACCGCGGGAGAGCTGTGCTCTTTTTATTTGCTAAAGCTGAAGGTAAATCCGGTTGATGTAGTAGGTCCAAAGGAGATGGGTGCACGGCTGTTTGTCACGGTCAGAATCACGCCTCCTACGTTTCTGGCAGGTGTTTCAGCAGTGTCTGCTCCAAGCCAGATTCTGGCCACCGTTTAACATAGTCTTTGACAAAGCATTCATAGCCTAGGAAAAGCAGTGTTTGTCAATAGATGGTTCCTATCCTGTGAAAAATCTTAGAAGTTTTTCTTATTGAGGTAAAATAGTATAACAATGTTAATAATTTTACCTAAAATATGCTTTCTTATATGTGATGTTAGATACATTTTGAGGTTAAGTTTCATAGACTATTTGAGTAAAGGCAGAGTAATTGGTCCATATTTTTGGAAAGGTAGAATATTTCAGTTTTAAAGAAATAATAGATGATAATACTTTAAATCCATTCTGAGAATAGATACATATTTATACATACGTATGCGTGCATGCATGTGTGAGTACATGCGTATTTATATGTGCACACGTGTGTATGTGCGTATGTGCATGCATGTGCATTTGCACGTGGACACACCATGTATAGTATACAGATGTGTACACACACACACACACATTAATGTAGTAAATACTTTGACAAGGATTGGCCTAAATCTTCTCATTTAGTACTGTTTGTGTTTGTTACATGACTGCGTAAGTCGTATCTGACTGAAATGGTAATGTCCAATAATTTAGGAAGGAACCTACATTTTCCAGCTTGACCAACTTTGAGGTAGATCTGCTGTAGTTTACACAGGGGTTTCCATAATGCCTAAGTATGTGCACATCTTTATGTGGCATAGCGCTTATTTAATACTGGTACTCATACTTTTTGGCACAGCATGTTGAAATTTATTATTTTCTTTATTTTAAGGATTCTCTTTTAGCAGATGAAGCATTTCTCTTTGTGAATTCCTCCCTGCCAAGTCTGAATCGTTTGCTGTATGATGAATTTGTAAAATCAGTTTTGAAGATTATCGAGAAATTGGATCTTACGCTGGAAAAGCAGAGTGTTGGGGAACAAGAGGTTAGAAGGGCTTGTCAGTAATAATTTTGCATCCTTTTTGTACTAACTCCCTCTGCCGCCGCAGTGTGAGCAAATCTCACACCTGTAGACATCACGGGACATTGGTTTATTAGCATTAATACGTGGCCTTGATGCTTTTTTATTTGCATTGCCTATATTCTGTACTAGATTGTTCAGAACTACTAGATAGTAGTTTATATGTTTAATAAGTTAAAGCGACTCTTTGGAAAAAGTTGTTAGGATTGTTACTCATTGCTCAGCAATAGCAGAGTCAAGTCTTACTTAGTGTAGAGGTGGCCTTTTGCAGTAGGATCGGGAAACCTGGCGTTCCTCTGGTTGATACCCGAGGAGACTCCAAGCTCTGTGCTCTGGAGTCAGTAGAAGGTAGGCCAGGGCGGACAGGGAAGACCCCCTGCTCCTGTGTTCTTAAGGCACTGTTTTCCTGGCTGGCTCAAAGATGGGACCTAGCGTGAAGCTGCCGGCTCAGAGCTGCTGTCCGCTCTGAGGAGTCCTCATCACAAGACACTCAGGTGATGAAGCTAGAGTCAGTGGGCGTGGACTCTGTGGAACACACTCAGTTCACTGCTGAGCCCGTGGTTCCTTCAGTCGACTTTGCCTATTGGCTTCCATGGCCGAGCCCAAGGCCACTTGGTCAGGGGTTCCTGCAGGGGCAGAGGTGGGCCCTGGGCCTCGTCAGCCTGGCTGCACTCGTGATGCTTTTACACGAGAAGGGGACACTGGGGGTGGTCTGTTGCTCTTTAAGGCTTTTTATTTATTTACGTCTAAAATAATGTCACAAACAAACATGCCCAGAGGGCCTCCCCGAGACTGTCGGCCACACACCTGCTTTTGGAGCACATGTCCTAGTCTCTGTGTCTTCTGCTCCCCTTGCACTGTCCTCCGGGTCAGCTGTCGCCTCTGAGATTAGCATTTCCCAAATAGGTCTAGACTCCAGCCTTGCCCTTGACATTTCCACCTGAATCTGAAACACAGACTGAACATGTTAATATTTCTGTGTTACCTAATAGTGGTAACTGTTCCTCTGTTTCTCATTTTGAAAGCTACACGTCATTACTGACCCTTTCTGTGTTGTGAGCTTCTGCCTCTGTCTGGCGCCACTGCTCCTGTGAGAAGTCGTAGTCCCCACCTACCCTGTCTCTCTGTGTGTGCACCTTTATTCCCCTGTCGGTGTCCCCTGTGGCCGCCCGTGCCACGTGTTCTGTGGTCCCGTCATTTTGATCCTACTGTGAGCTTCCGAGGCCCGTCTGTACCTCCTCAGTTTTGCATTCCTTCCTCGAAGACTCAGGCCTTGGCTGTGGAGTCACTTGCTGAGTCATTTGTTGAATGATTGAATGTTACAGTGTTTTTTTGGTGCCATTAATTTTTAAGCATGAAAATGAAGCTGCTGGCGTTTGGGTGAGCCCGACTTCAGATCCAGCTGCTAACTTGCATCCTGCTAAACCTAAAGATTTTTCAGCTTTCATCAACCTGGTGGAATTTTGCAGGTATTTAAAAAATGCTATTTGTTCAAGAGTGGAAATTATCAATTATTGGCTGTAATATAGGAAAATCACTTATGTAGATATAAGAAATGAAATAGTAGGACTTAAAATCTAAAATTGCTTGTGTGAAACTTAAAATATATTTAAATGTAGCAGCTGAGATTTATCTATTTAAAAAAAATACATTTAAAGGGTCCTCAGGTGGGGAAAACAAAGAATATAGATATACCTGAAAATGATATATAATGGAATCATAGATTATGATTTTGTTTTGATTATGTCTCTTATAATTTCAAAGCTGAATAAAAATAGTATATGATGAGAATTTCTACATTGAGCTTTACATTTGTTTTTACAGGGAGATTCTTCCTGAGAAACATGTAGAATTTTTTGAGCCATGGGTATGCTCCTTTGCATATGAATTAATTCTGCAGTCTACACGGTTGCCATTCATTAGTGGTTTCTACAAATTGCTATCTATTGCTGTGAGAAATGCCAGGAAAATAAAATATTTTGAGGTAAGTGTTGTTTTGAAGGACACTGAATATTCCTGTTTCTTAGATCGCATGAGTGTGTATAAATACCTTCTAAAATGCAACATGATAGCATATTGCAGTTTTAAAGTCTACTAATTTTATTATCTGTATTTTGAAAGACTGATAATGTGAGTGGCAATTGGATGACACTCTTTAAAGTTTAACCAGTAGCATTTTCTGTTTTGATTTACAACACCTGGCTGATGACGTTGGCTCTGCAGGGGCTCTCATGGGGTGCTGGGGCTCCGGCATCACTGGCACCACTCACACCCTCTCCAGGCTCACCTCGTCAGGAGCTCTGGGCCGCCGCCCAGCAGCCTGTGCCCAGGCCGCCCAGGGGATCTGGTGGCCCGTGAGGTTGGAGAGGACCTGGGTTTGTGTCTTGGGGCTCTGGGCGCGAGCAGTGTCTCAGCCCACAGGTGTGTGCATCAGAACCCCCGGGCAGGGAGCAGACTTAGGCCTT
>NW_020173037.1:451938-491997 GCF_003031525.2 Neophocaena asiaeorientalis asiaeorientalis | reverse complement strand
CGCTGGCCTTTGCCTGAAACGTTTTCAGGGCTGATTTCACTTCCCCTCTGCATGAGGCCTGAGCAACATGAAAATGGGTTCCCCTTGGAAGGAAGGCTGGGAACTGCCAGATTAGGACACAGGGTTACCTGGTTATCATTCACTGAACTAATTCCCTGTTTTGTTTGACAGGGTGTTGGTCCAAAGAGTCAGAAACAGTCTTCTGAAGACCCAGAAAAGTCTTTTTGCTTTGCTTTGTTTGCAAAATTTGGTAAAGAGGTAATTTTCAAATGATTTATCCAGTGTTGTCATGGGTTATTTAAAATTGAATGTAAGACTTAGAGAATGGACTTGAGGACACAGGGAGGGGGAAGGGGAAGCTGGGACGAAGTGAGAGAGTGGCATGGACATATATACACTACCAAATGTAAAATATGCAGCTAGTGGGAAGCAGCCGCATAGCACAGGGAGATCAGCTCGGTGCTTTGTGACCACCTAGAGGGGTGGGATAGGGAGGGTGGGAGGGAGACGCAAGAGGGAGGAGATATGGGGATAGATGTATACATATAGCTGATTCACTTTGTTATACAGCAGAAACTAACACACCATTGTAGAGCAATTATACTGCAATAAAGATGTTTAAAAAAATGTATGTTGAAAAAATCCTATAAATGAGCTAATTACTTAAAAATGAGCTGCTTAATCCATGTGGGGATTAAGGGGTTAAAATCACTAACAGGATATCTTTGTGCTTCCAGAGTCCCCTGAGGTTTCTTAAAATTGAGTGATGACAACTCAAAGTTAATAGATTCTTTAGCTCTTCCACATAATGGAAATTAAGTACTCAACAAATGAACTTTTCCTGGAGATCAGTGCTTAATTTTTAAATGAACGTGGCTGTGTCAGATAAAGGCCCCGTGATCATTTTCCCTATTTGCGAATAGGGTTTCTTGTAGTTGATTGTGAAATCGAAGGCTCTCTTCAGGTGTGCAGCACTGATGTTCTTGTCGTCTTTCTTGCTAAGGTGTCAGTTAAAATGAAGCAGTACAAAGATGAACTCCTGGCCTCCTGTTTGACCTTTGTCCTGTCCCTGCCACACGACATCATCGAACTTGATGTCAGAGCCTATGTCCCTGCCTTGCAGGTGGGTGCATCGTCCTGAGCAGATGCAGCTCTTGTGCAGTGTCCTGTTTCCTGGAAAGCATGGCAGTCACAGCAGGCGCTCACCCGTCAGACACCCTGGTTCATGTTCTGCTTCTGCCACTGAGCAGCTTTGGGGAGGGACCCTGACTGGGCCTCTCTGAGGACCCCTGGGGGTGGGGGGTGAGGATTCAGCCCTCCCTGTGCTGCAGGTGTGCAGTGACGCCCCCCGGCAGGCCTTCCTGAGGGGGCCTCAGTGTACCCTTCCCTCCAGCCTGTCTGGTTCTGGCAGAGGAAAGGCTTGCCGTTAGAAACCCTCTTTGAATCTCATATTCCTTGTGTTTCATTACCTTGTTCGTACTCACATACAGATGGCTTTTAAACTGGGCCTGAGCTATACCCCATTGGCAGAAGTTGGCCTGAATGCCCTAGAAGAATGGTCAGTTTACATTGGCAAACATGTAATTCAGCCCTATTATAAGGACATTTTACCCAGCCTTGATGGATATCTGAAAACTTCAGCCTTATCAGGTAAGGTTTAGAAGAATTTTGACGTGTATCTTAAAATGGCAACGTAATACCTATAATAAGACTACATATTTTCATTTTTGCAACTTCTGAAATTTGAACCCAACATATTCAAAATATGTTTGATATTTTTGTGATCTCCCCAGTTCAATTCGATATAATTGGGACATAAGAAGTATAACTGAGATATTAAACCTACTTTTTATTTTAGTCACTTATATCCTACCAAGATTTATAAAATCTTAAAGGGCAAGAAGTCAGTCTTAAATATTTTGAGCTCCTTATAGATTCTAACATACTGCCTTGCAAAGACACTTTTGTTTGACAAATCAAACAGGAATTAAAACTATAAGGAAATCCAATAGTAATTTTGTATTTTGACCTAATCTCACCTGATGTTTTATTGGTTTTTCAGATATAACTGATTTAGTACTAATGTTAGTTCAGAAGAATTGTCATACAAGAAGTAGGTTTGGGAAAAGATTGAAAGAAAAAACTCATCTGGCCAGGCAAAATTTTTTCTTTTTTTTTTTTAATGGATTGGAGGTTTTTAAAAAATTAATTTATTTTTGGCTGCATTGGGTCTTCATTGCTGTGTGCGGGCTTTCTCTAGTTGCAGCGAGCAGTAGCTACCCTTCGTTGCTGTGTGCGGGCTTCTCATTGCAGTGTCTTCTCTTGTTGCGGAGCACGGGCTCTAGGCGCGGGGGCTTCAGTAGTTGTGGCTCGCGGGCTCTAGAGCGCAGGCTCAGTAGTTGTGGCATATGGACTTAGTTGCTCTGCGGCATGTGGGATCGTCCCAGACCAGGGCTCGACCCATGTCCCCTTTGTTGGCAGGCGGATTCCTAATCACTGTGTCACCAGGGAAGTCCCCAGGCCAAAGTTGTACTAGCCAAGAACAGTATTACATAGAATTGAGGAGGGTCAGATTTCCTTGAACCAGAGTGGAAATGGACATTGTGATCAGATGAGCAAAAAGAAGGGTTCATGTTGGAGAAGAACCCCGAAATACTACTAAGAATTGAAATGCCCCTGCCAGCAAAGTAGAAAATCAAGTGTTAATTCGTAAAATTCCATCTACGTAAATCATTATTTTATTGTTCAGCTTAAATACTGTTGGTTTAGAAACCGTAAATGAAAAGTGTGTGACAAATTTCATTCACTGTGTCTGGTTTTTATGACACCTCAATGCATATTCAGAGTTCATGAAGAAAGAGTCACAGTTTCGGGATAAGTATTTAGAGGAAAAAAAAACTAGTTGATGTTTGTCTCTTATTTAGGCTTTTAAAATTCACTTCTTATAAGGAGTGCTGCTATTTGAGTAGTTCACTGAAAACACGTGGACATGGTTAAAGGAAATGAATGTATCTGTTAGCAGGTATCTTTGTGGTCCTTTCATTTGCTCTTTTGAATTTAGTTCTGTCAGTGAGCTCATTGAAAAGATTTATATTTCTTTTCAGTTAATGTGGGACGTTACTGTGATCCTTTAAGCAGAGAATTTAGTTATTGATAAATAGTCATTCTCCAGGTAATTAGGAGATAGGGAAAAGCAGAGAGTAAGTAAACTAACAGCAGAAAATCCATAACTTGAAAGAATGTTTTTAGTAATGTTTTCTTTGATATGATATTAAACTTGCAGAACGGTTGCATTCATAGTGAAAAGAGCTCCTGTCTGCTCTATATGGAGGTTTAGCAGCTAAATTTTGTCCCACTTGCTTTGTCACTGTATGTGCTTTCTCTGTATCGTGTGGTAATATGTGTGCGTGTTTATACATGATGTTTTTTCCCGAACCTTTTGTGAGTAAGTTGCAGGCATCACAGACGTGTATGCCTGAATACTGCGATGTACGTTTCCTGTGCGTGAGCACAGCGTCATTGTGGTCAAGGTCAGGAAGGGTGACATGGATCCCTCACTCTCCTCCTCTGCAGCCCGTGTGCACATGGCTCGGCTGCCCCATTAACTTCCTTCGTAGCTGTGCTTCCAGCTGCGTTTTTCCGGGGCCAGAATTCAGTCTGGGCCTTGCGTTTAGTTGTCGTGCCTCTGGGCGTCCTTTCTTGTGGGACAGTTCTCATGACGTTGATGTTGTTGAAGGTTGCGGTCCGTGATTTGGGAGGAGGTCCTTCCAGCTGGGCTTGTCTGATGTCTTCTCATGTGAGGGGCCCCCAGGACCGATGGCAGGTGGTGCCGTCATGGTCATGCCCACGGGCCTGTGGTTAGCGGGAGCCGCTCCGTTCTCTGATTGCGAGTGGCTGTCTTCCCAGTGAGGTCCTCCTCCAGTGGTCGGTGCCGAGGAGGGTGGGCACCGGGGGGCTCCCGGTGGGGCAGGGTATCCAGGCAGGCGAGGAGGGCGGCATACGGGACGTCAGCCTCATTAACAGCTGGATCAAGGACAATGAGGGGAGAGGGAGAAAGAGCTAAAGGGCCCTGCCTCCCGTCCCGGGCCTCACGGCTTCTGCACACATGCACAGGCACCCGCACACGTGTGTGGATGGGTGAAGTGGAACGTGCAACGTGCACACCTGTTGTCCTTCTGTCCGTTGGAAGGGGCTGCCTGGGGCTAGTGGTACCTTTGTAGCAGCGAGAAAACCAGTCCCCAGGTTGTGGCTTTGGATAAATGGCTGCTTCCAGCCTGCACAGGGAAAGTACAAGAGGAACCTAGAATATTGTGTTTTCTGAAACATGCAGAAATCAAGGAAGTGTTCGAAGAATGATGGGAAATGTCACGGGCCAACTTGGGATAATCTGAGCATCGAGGCAGAGTGTCCCAGAAAGAGATCGAGACCCACTGAATCTCGTAGGACTCTTGCGTGTGTACAGTTACAAGTCAGCGAGTAAACGGAAAGCCTCGTCGTGTGCTGCTTCTTGCTGTGTAACAAGTCACCACAGGGCCAGCGGCTGAAACACCATCTGTCGTTTTCCCGTCCTCTGGGTCAGGAGCCTAGGTGGGCTCTGCTCGGGGCCGGCTGGGCTGGCCTGGCCCTTCTCCGGGCACTCTGGGGAGGGCCCTCAGGTTCATGCAGGGTGTCGGCGGCGTCTGAGGCCCCATTTCCTTGCTGGCTGGTGGTCCCAGCTTGGCCCGCCCCTTGCCTTTGGCCCTCCCCCTTCACAGCCAGCGGTGCACCTTGAATCCTTAGGCTCTGAGTCTGTGCCCCTTCCTCCTGCATCCGCTGGAGGAGACTCTGCTTTTAAGAGGCTTGTGTGATGAGATTAGACCTGCCTTTGTTCTGTAAGGGAACACAGTCACGGGGGTAACACCGGGGAGGGTCATGGGGCTACCTTAAAAGCCTGCCTGCCTCACCCCACAACACGTTACTCACCAAGGGTGGAGATGGCAGCTTTACAGTGGAGACCCTGGCAGACAGTCGTCAGCCTGCTGGCCAGTAGTGGGGCCAGTGGACAGCATGCCTCCTTATGTGCTTTGCTGAGAGCCCAGTGCCGCTCTGTGCCGCTCCTGACAGAGGTGCAAAGCCTGAGCCTTTCGCTCAAAGTGCTTCTGATAAGATTCAAGGCTTGCTCCCTTGTGGATTCCACAGAAAGTAAAGAGTAACTTTGCCCGTTACAGACAAAGGCATTGATCAGTAAGGCAGAGAAGCACGTCCTTTAAGACTGAGTGAACTTTGCTAAGAATGTAACGCGTTTCATAGCCTCTTCTCAGACTCAGGTGTTACACTTTCCAAGTTTTGTCATGTTCTGGGACCCACTGACACAACTTGAAACAGCGGGTCTCGCAGGGAGTCCATGAGATCCACCTGTTTTCAGAGGAATACTAAGGTGTCGTGTGTGTTAACATGCGGTCTTCAAATAGATCAGTAGGTCTTTACAAAAGTAGGTTCTGCTTCCAGTATGCTGACCGTTGCTAGTTGTAACCCACAAAAGCAAAAATCTGTGAGCTCTTAGTGAGTCCCGGTTGTGGAAGGACGGCCAGACACCAAGAAGCCGAGACTCGCTGCTTCGTGGGCAGCAGAGCAGCTCACCCTCCCTGAAAGTCAGAAGCATGCCCTCCTACCTCTACTGCAGCCTCATCCGCTTATCAGTTACAGCTCTCTGCCAGACTTCTCTTGGACTGAGAAAATGCAGACTGGATGGTTTTGAGAAGTGCTGGGGTCTTGGAGTTTCTCAGGCTCGGAGCTTGTGAGCACACGTGACACCCACCTTGCAGCCGCATCCATCCGGCGTGGCACCACACGCAGCATGCCTCATCTCCTCACGGCCTAGAAAGCAGGAAGCAGAAGCACACAGACTTAGAAATGATGCTTAGTGGGACTTCCCTGGCAGTCCAGTGGTTAGGACTTGGCGCCTCCACTGCAGGGGGGCCTGGGTTCAATTCCCAGTTGGGGAACTAAGATCCCACCAATTGCGCGGCATAGCCAAAAAAAAAAGAAAGAAAAAAAATGTTGCTTAGCAATCAGTGTTTCGGTATTCTGTTTTACTTAGAAATTACGTGGGTATCCAATGATGATTTACTAATTAACTCAGTCCAGGGTTTCAAGGCTGCAGATCATAGAAATGATCTTCCAGTTGACATGCTACAAAACGTAATTACTGGGGAAGTAAAAAGTTTGTCCAGTGATTCAGTTTAGTCGAACATAAACTTACTGCATTTATCATGATCTTAAAAGTTATGTAGGGGGCTTCCCTGGTGGCGCAGTGGTTGAGAGTCCGCCTGCTGATGCAGGGGACACGGGTTCGTGCCCCGGTCCGGGAAGATCCCACGTGCCGCGGAGTGGCTGGGCCCGTGAGCCATGGCCGCTGAGCCTGCGCGTCCGGAGCCTGTGCTCCGCGACAGGAGAGGCCACAACAGTGAGAGGCCCGCATACCGCAAAAAAAAAAAGTTATGTAGGGCTGTTCGAGATGAAGAAAAAATTCTGCAGATGGCTGGTGGTGTTATTTTGTGTGTCTTGTACCATAATAACAATGTAATGAGAGGTGATGTTAGCTTGTTGGCTTTGTAAGCCTGAATAAGTATAATAAGTGTGTAAGTAAGTATAGGAAAAACAGACCCAAGTAGAATAAGATGTATGCTTGTATTGTACTTAACCCTGATAGGAAAACACATTTATTTAAACTAAAATCAGGAAATTTGTCTCATTTACCGAAGATGTGCCTTTATTATGTGAATATGGATTTCTGAAATGCTTCTGAGTTAGTGACTATAGCATTTTTTTTAAAGTTTGGCACATTTAAAGCATTATAAGTCCAATTTTTTTATTTTCAGATAATTTTAGGAATATTCATTTTATATAAGCTATTTATCTGTATAAATAAGAACAGAGCTCCTTTAAGAGACTTAATAATCTAATTTCTTAATACTTTCCAAATACAGGAGAACAGCACACTCACAAGAGAAGTCAGGTGGTTCTCAATTCAGGGCTTAGGTGACACGCAGACACATGAGGGTTTATGGCTTCAGTTCCGCAGTTTGAGTCATAGACACAGATAAAACACTTGACCAGTCCATATCTCAGAGAGTTGTTTTTCCCAGTGTACAAAATTCTTAACTAATTTGAGCTCCAAAACATTTTAATAAAGACTGAATAAAAACCAGATCCTCTTTTCATCTGGGGCCACCAGAGGGTAGATTTCTAATATCCACCTGCAGAAGGTCCAAGACCAAAACCCCAGTTCCTAGTGATTGTTCCCACCCAGGGCCTAGCTCACGGGGCATGAGCAGCAAGCCTGCGCCGCAGACTCACAGATGGGAAGCAGAGAGCAGAGGGGAGTCAGGCTCTGCCGTCAGCGGGTGGCACTTCTGGGGGCCAGGAGAGGCGTGCTGGGGTATAGCCCCCGTGAGGGTCCTCCCAGGCTGTCTCAGCACTGGGAGAAGTGAGTGTGACTCCACTGAGAGAAAGTGAGCAGGTGCAAGGGCTTTATAGATAAAGGACTAGCGAGACGCTGCAAATGGTTTCTATAACCTGCATGCAGTCATGAGAAAACATCAGACAAACCCAGACGGAGGCATCTAATTTTGTAAATGTCCAAGTCATGAAACTCCAGGAAACTGAAGAACTGTTTCCCTTAAAGGAGATGAAAAAGACAAGACAACTAAGTGTAACCTGTGGTTCTAAGCTGAGACGTTGTTAGGGCCGAGTGGAGCCTGACTGGGGGTGGGGGTGATTGGGGGCCGCGTCTGCAGCTTGGCACCCTCATCTGGGCTGTGGTGTGGCTGTCACGTGGGACCGGCTCCTTTAGGACCCGGCCCGTTCAGGGGCGGTGGCGTCAGATTGGTACCTTACCATGAAGTGGTTCGGGAGGGAAAGTTTTGTGCTAAACTTGCAAGTTCTGTAGAAGTTTATGATCGTCGAATGGCAGCTCCTTCACAGCTGTAAGTGTTCTGATTCCTCAGGGATGTCTCACCGTGATGGTTTTAATGTCTGTCCATTGGTGATTCTTCTGAGTTGATAATTACTGTAAAAGTGGCACAATGGTGATGTTCCAGCTCCATGATTCCTTTTATCTAGTTGGCACTCTACGGTGAGAAATAACTTTTTTTACCCATTATTTCTGCCTGTCAGGAGGGACTTGTGGATCCTTATATTCTCAGTGGGTCGAGCCCTTTCCTGCTCTCACTGATATCTGCGCGCAGCCTGTCTCAGATGTGACTTGTGTGGGACTCGTGGGAGTGTGCCCCTCCCTGAGCAGTGCCCCCTCCTGGCGCTTCTTACCAGCACAGTCTACCCAGCCTGGGAGTCAGCCACTTCTCCAAGGAGCCGTGTTTCTTTTAGTCAGCAGTGGTATTTAAAACTAAGATAACCACTGTTAATATTGTTGTTCTAGAAATTTCATTTTTAATCTCACTTTAGGATTTTAATGTCTCTCTATAGCAGTGTAGTGTGTTTTCCCTTGTATTAATTAAATAAATGAATGGTGCTGTTTAAAATTGACTTTTGTTTACTGTTGACAGATGAGACCAGGAATAACTGGGAAGTGTCAGCACTCTCTCGGGCCGCCCAGAAAGGATTTACTAGAGACGTGTTAAAGCATCTGAAAAGGGCAAAGAACGTTTCATCGGTAAGAAATCTCTTGTATCTTCTTTACCTTAAATAACGGAGAGACCAGATTCTAATGCTCGTGAAAAGGAAAAGTCTTCACTTAAAATATTAGTTGTTCTTACGTATCTATTAGAGTACAATATAGAAATAATTTCAATATATATTTACAGTAAAAATGTAAACTATATTAACAGGTTTATTTTCTTGTTTTCTTGTTTGGAATAAGCAATTGCAGTAGTGATATTATGGATATGTAAGATTGACTCATTTACTGATTAACTCTGAGATACATATTGTCAAGTTCAGTTCATGGCAGGTGTTATGTTTTTTTTCCAGTGATAATTTCTTGAGACCAGTTTTTTAGATGTGGCACGTAATGTGACAGATAAAAATGATGTAAATAGAGAAAATTGAGTTAGTGTAGGGAAAATATTTTTAAGTATGATGTGAAAAAGGAAATTTGAAAAACTTTTAATATCTAGAACTGATATTGCAAGCTCTAGGGAAAGTTCCTCCCATCTCGATATTTTTGACAGCTTTTGATTGGGAGACCTGGATGAAACTAGAAATGGTGTCTAAAGGTTTTAAATTATCTTATCACATATAAGTAAAGGAAGGTAAAGTTACTTGAGCGTGCCTCTAGTTTTGCACATTTCTTTACAGACACGGGACCCCATTTCCCTAGGTGGGCCCTAGGCCGGGTGCAAGGCCAGAACTATCAGTATTTTCACGCGTCAACATTTGCACTGTGCAGCGGTGGGTGGTGCGTTGGTTCCCTAGCGCCTCCTTAAGCCTAGATAGACCCTTGAGCACACGTTGTGTGCCATCCTGTGTGCTGGAGCAGCGGTGCGCCGAGCAGCCCTTCCCTTGTGAACTCCGTTGTTACTGGGGTAGACAGCCTGGCTGCTCAGTATCTCGCAGGCGTTTTCTCCAGGACAGAGAGCGAGGCTGTCACTTCAAAGAAAACTTCTGAGAGTATTGGTTGCCAGTGATACAGTTCAAGCTTTTAAGTGAAAATTAAAATTTTGCAAGACTTGTAACCATCATGCGCTGGGCAGCTTCTCAGAACTTAAGAACTGTGATGTCTTCACATGTACAGTGAAATTTATCAACGTGTGGGAGATCTGCATGACCCAGGGAACCGTTGTTTTCAGATGAACGGTACATTATCTTCCCAAATCGTGTGTGGGTGAAAATCCACAGAGCGCAAGATAAGCCCATGGATTTTAATGTAGTAGAGACTACATAGTCTTCACTGCTGTGGTTTCAGAGTCCACTTTGTGACTAACCTTTAAGAAACTTCCACTTCAGTTGTGGAGCCGTATCAGAGAAAAACCCCAGTTATCTAGAAAGACTATTAAAATACTCCTCCTTTTCCCAGTTACAGCCCAACAGCAAGTCTGTCACAAATGTGAAAATGGGAAACAGTACCACTTGCCTGAGGTTGTTTATTTGGAATATATCGTTACTTTTCCTAAAAGCATATCGTTTGTTAACATGTCATGGGTTCAGTGTTTTTAAATAAAATGATAACTATTTAAATAATATCTAAGTTTCAACTTACGATAAATACTGGTAAATACGACCTACATAAACAGAAGTTCTTTGAGGAGCTTCAGTATTTTTTAAGGGTGTAAAGGCTCTTGCCAAAACTTTGGAACCGATGGTCTAGGAAACGGACAGCTAACTGCAAAATTGGAAGAGATGTGGCTTCTTTTCATGAATTTAAAATAAAATTAACTGCAGTGCCGTGTAGGATATAATGAGCCATTGGAGGCGTCAACAATGGAGAGGGTGGTAGAGCAGTTTTCCTTTCAGCTCATCAGTCTCTCTAATGTTTAACTTGTCACCGTGTTTGCAGCATGAAGCGCTGTCCTTAGAAGAAATACGGGTTCAGGTTGTGCAAGTGCTTGGCCGTCTTGGGGGACAGATCAGCAAAAACCTCATAACAGGTGACCTTTCCTTAAAGCACATTAACCCCATGGATGTATTTGGATGCATACAGGTCATGGTGTGTTCTGATATTTTCTCCTATATGTCATTTATGTGTTTTCAGGTAAGATTATGAAGAGCCATATTTTGCCTGATGGAGTGAATACTTCCACTGTGCCTTGCAGCCTGTGTGGTTCTTTGTGCTCGCTCACTGGGGTCTGATGTCTTTTCCTTTTTGAAGCAGAATCTAGCTTGATGCACCTTTATATTAAACATTGTGTCAGGAGTTCAAAGTTATCTTTTCTAACCTGATATCCTTAATATTTGGATAATTTAAGTTGTTTTTGATCGGAATTAGCTTTTTTTTTTTTTTTGCGGTACGCGGGCCTCTCACTGTTGTGGCCTCTCCCGTTGCGGAGCACAGGCTCAGCGGCCATGGCTCACGGGCCCAGCCGCTCCGCGGCATGTGGGATCTTCCCGGACTGGGGCACAAACCTGTGTCCCCTGCATCGGCAGGCGTACGCTCAACCACTGCACCACCAGGGAAGCCCGGAATTAGCATTTTTGATTAGTAAAAATTGGTACTTTTACCTTTAAAATTTCATATTAAATGTATTGGTGATTTTGGCATTTCAGAAGTCAGAACCGCTGTTAGGAAAATAAGTGTTATGAAGAGGAGATACTTAATTAAAGTATTGTGCATTTATCATTTTTCCACAGAAGAGTAACTCTTCCTGAAATTGGAAATTAAACATTCCAGACTATTAGACTTGTTTAAAAATAGTTTGCCTTTAAGTCAAATTCAGAAACAGTGTGTAGTGGTTTGTACACGTGTGGTAAACAGAGCAGGAGGGGGTGAGCCAGGGGCTGTCCTGGAGCGAGGAGGGACTGACCGAAAGCGCTCTGCATCTCTCTGACAGCAGTGTCCCCCGAGGAGAGGGCCAGGCGCTGTGTGGCCTGGGACAGAGAGAGGAGGCTTGGCTTCGCGGTGCCCTTCGTGGATATGAAGCCCATCATCCACCTGGACCCATTCCTGCCACGTGTCACAGAGCTGGCGCTCTCGGCCGCCGACAGACAAACCAAAGTACTCACTGATCACCTGCTGTGGTTAGACGTGTATTCATTACGAAACACGTATTGTGTTTCACGGATTTTGTATTTTCTCTAGTATAGTAATCAGGAAACTGTTCAGTTATCAGAAGTACGTGTCCTTGGAAAATGGAAGTTAAACATAAATTATCTGAATAATAGATGATAACCTGGCAAAACATTAATATACCAGAACTCTTCATAATAGAAAATAGTACAAAGGGCGTTGAAAAGTGATTTTTAGTCTGTGCTTGATTCTCTCTTCAACCTGGGAGATTAGAAACAGATTATCTCAAGTCTTTATATTAATCTGTACATTTCCAAAATTTGTGCTTTAAAGATGTATTTACTGAAAGTGACAGTTGAAAATGTGCTAACACATGAAGCAGAGTTCTGTGTTACGGCAGCATGGATTATGTTTCTTATGAATGTATTAGTCCTGATGTCTAAATCTTTTAAATCTCAGTTCTTCACTGTTGGCTCCAGCTCAAAGTGAACGGAAGCATGAATTTTATACAAGAAGTGCCACTTGCAGTTCATTTATTTTGGGTGGGATAGTTATCTGCTGCAGAAGTTTTCCTTTTTAAAGGGCTACGTTGTGTAGCATTTCAAAATGCTCTTAACCTTTGTTGGACCCCTGGCCTGTTTCAGGTTGCGGCCTGTGAACTTCTGCACAGCATTGTCATGTTTATGCTGGGAAAAGCCACTCAGATGCCTGACAGTGGCCTGGGCCCCCCACCCATGTACCAGCTCTATAAGCGCACTTTTCCTGTGCTGCTTCGACTGGCATGTGATGTAGATCAGGTAAGTGCATGGCTTTGAGTTTGAAACAGTTGCAGAATTTTTTTAAAAAGTCCTGTCTAGTTCAGTGATGGTCAAAGCTTGCTGCACATTGGGACCACTCTGGGGTCTTTGAAAACCTGCTACCTGGCTGCTGCCCTTCCGACTCTGGCTTAATTCCTCAGGGATAGGCCCTAAGGAATTAAGTTAGGAGAGTAATTAATTAAGGAATTAAGGAATTAATTACGAGAGTCTAGCCCCTAAGGCTGATTTTGCTACCGGCTCTGTCACTTAGGGGTGAAGAAGAGAGGAGGGGCCGTGGCCAGCAGTCGGGGGCGCTTGGAGATGTCAGCAGGTCATCTCTTCCTCGGGGCTTTTTGGACAGAATTCTCCTTTGCTGCTGGGACACGGAAGACATTCAGATTCTTTATTTTATGAAGCTGGCAGAACCCTGATATAAGGGTGCACACATAAAAAAGAAAACTAAATGAAAAACTCACCTATAAATATACATGGAATATCCTTCAGTATATATGTGAATGAATACAATCCAGTAGTGCCTTAAAAATGCACCATGATTAAATAGGATTTTGGGGTAAAACTGGAAATTTACCACAGAAATAGGTTTCGTAAGCAACGATTCTCTTCATATAGGCCAAGAAGGTATTTTGTTTTGGTAAATCAGGAATAGTTTAATTTTGTCTTTAAAAAATGATGAAGAATGTTTACCTGAATATCACAGGCAAATCCTGCCCAGCCGTGACGCAGTGATGCCGCCTCGTGCTTCGGCTGAGGTGGGTGCTGGGGTGAGACGTGGCGTGGCCTGTTCACAGGCACCTCCAGCCCCGACCCGGGGCAGGGCCTGTGCGTGGAGTGGTTGCTCAGAACGGCTTCGTCTGTGTTTCATAAGTTAGTTTGCACTGGTTAACCTCTGGGTCTCTCATCAGGCCATGAGGTCCCTGAGGTCAGGGATGTCGGAGAAAGGAAGGAAAAAAATTATTTTGAATATAGTTTTAAAAAACTATGGAAAGCCCAGAGTATCAACTGATAAATCTAAGAATTAATAAAGGAGAAAGCTGATGAATTACAAGATAGAATTCTCATATATCAGTGTTCTAATATGTCTTATATTCTATTGTAGCTTTGACCACTTGGAAAATGTGTTTACAACATAGCATTCATAACAGCATCAAAAAATGTAATAATAATAAAACATCTGGGGGAGTTCCTTCGTGGCCTAGTGGATAGGATTCTGGGCGTTCACTGCCATGGCCCAGGTTCAGTCCCTGGTTGGGGAACTGAGATCCTGCAAGCTGCATGGCACAGTGTAAAAAATAAAATGAAGTAAAATAAAACATCTGGGAATAAACTTTAGTATGCCAGGCAGACATATATTTTATGATATAAAACGAAAGTGCTGTGTACCTGGAGAATCAATATTGAGGGAGCTCCCTGGCAGTCCAGTGGCTAGGACTTGGTACTTCCACTGCAGGTAGCCCGGGTTTGACCCCTGGTCAGGGAACTGAGATCCCGCAAGCTGGGTGGCGTGGCCAAAAAAAAAAGAACCAATATTGAAAAAATTCGAGCTCTTTCCAAATCGTTCAGTAAGTTTGGTATTGTTCCAGCAAAAATCCCAGAATTAATTTCATTTTGAACGTCAAAAGTAATCTGGAAGACTAATTGCTAGAGCCTAACCAAGAAAAATTTTGGCAGGGTCAGGTACTGAAGGGTGTCTTGCCCTAACAGACATTAAGAAGAAGCCACGTTAATTATAATGGGGTTGAACTTGTGCACAGATATATCTGTCAGTGGGACTCTGGCAGTTGGCAGGTGGACCCGTGTGTACACATAAATATTGTATGTGTGATAAAAGGGGCTTTTTAAGTTCGTGAGAAATGGAACATTTAATAAATTCTATTATAGCATTTATAAAAATATTATAGAAAAATGTGATGAATTATAGCATGTCTGTTTGTGTCTTTGGATTGGGATGGTCTTTTTCATTGGTAAAATATTACTAATTAATATAGAAACATATGATGCTAAAAGTGAACCTCCATGTCATCACCCCTTTCCCCCTATTATTCCTCAGGAAAAGCCAGTGTATCCTCTGCTGAAAGTTTGGTGAATATACTCCTAGATCTTTGTAAAACATAGCATACGTATAAATTTTATATAAATTTTTATAAGCATACATATAAATTTTGTTTTACAGATAAAAAGGATTATAGCATTCAAAAATGCTTTCTTTTATATAAAATGTGATTTCTGCTTGGGTGGATTTTATCATTACATTATAGATGTCTTTCCATACAGTTTGTGTAGAAAGGGAAATTTTCATACAAGGTATTGAAGGGAGATCTGTGGAAGAAAACTGCTAGTGTGTTGATAGTTCTGACTTTATAAGTATGTAAAGCCACTGAATGGCACAAACCCACAGTTTTGACATACACATGATGTAGGGAAATTTTTTTTTTCCCACATTGTGCTGAAGATGATAAGATTTTAAAATGGGCAAATGGATAAAGAACAAAAGTGGGCAGCTCGTGAACACAGAAGTATATATGGCCAATTAAATATGTTTTAAATATTCAACGTTTTTAGTAGATAAGGAAATTCAAATTAAAATGGTACGGATTGCAGCAGTTGTCAGATATTTTAAAAATTGGCAGTGTTTAGTGCTGCCAAGCTTGTAGGGAAAGGGGCTTGTGAGTCCTGGCAGGTGGGAGTGTGGACAGCAGCCCTTGTCCAGAGAGGTGTTCAGAGTGGTGTGTATAAGACAGACATAAACTAGAAATACTGCATTTCTAACAACAGGATTGGGTAACTGGATCATGGTTTATCCATATATGAGATAGCAGGCATCTAATAAAGATACTGATATAGCTTATGTATTTACATGAAAAGTATTCAAAATTAAGGGGCAGAAAAGTGGTTACAAAAGTGTATATTTTTACACACGTGTATACGTATATTTAAATGTGTATAAATATACTGAGTTAACAGTGGTTTGGAATGTTAACAGTGGTTACCTTTTGGATGTAGGATTGTAGTTGGATGGTTTTCGACATGTTCTATAAATGGTATGTGTGTACATATATATAATCTATGTTCTAAGAATACAAAATAATTCTTTTGGGGGAAGAAAACAGTGATGCTTTAAGACCAGGTTAAATTTCCTAACTAAAAGGTAAGATTCTTTTACTTTGATTAAGTCTAAAAGTTGCTTCAAAGTTTAGAAAGATATTTTTTGGAGAAATACCCGGGTGCAAGAGAACTTGTTGTTGAGTCTGAGCCCCAGACATTTCACGTGATTTTTGTTGTTGTTTTTTAATTTTTAAATTTTATTTTATTTTTTGGCCGCAGCAGGTGTTATGTGGGATCCTAGTTCCCTGACCAGTGATGGAACCCACACCCACTGCAGTGGAAGTACATGGTCTCCCACTGGACTGCCAGGGACCTCCCTCACGTGATTTTTGATGGGGTGTCCGTACCACGTGCTTTGTTCTTAAGCTGAGTATCAGCGGGGAAATAGAACTCCTCTGGATTTCTCAGTGCTCCTGTAGGGCCAGCCTTGTGAGACATGAAGATGGGGAATGTTCCCCTTCACTCGGGCTGTGAACATTTACTGTTCATAGAGAATGAGGGTTAGATGCATAACCGTTTGTCTCAGGAAATTGCTCTGATACAAAAGGACAGTAAAACCTTCCAGGCCTGGGAGCCACCCTAGATTGCAGGAGCCAGGCACCCACAGGGCTCTCTGGGCCCTGCAGAGACTGTATTTACATTTGAGAAAGTTAGGGTGAGAACCCGCATCTCCACGGAGTAAAGACTAGTTTCCCTTCTTTCTCGGCAGGCAGCCGAGGGGGAGGTGCCTCTTCTCTTGTTCTGTGATACAGCCTGGGAGTCTCTATGCATGCCTCTCCCGTTGCGGAGCGCAGGCTCCGGATGTGCAGGCTCAGCGGCCACGGCACACGGGCCCAGCCACTCCGCGGCACGTGGGATCTTCCCGGACTGGGGCACGAACCCGTGTCCCCTGCATCGGCAGGTGGACTCTCAACCACTGCGCGGAGGGAAGCCCTGACCTGGCTTTCTGCTTTGTCCCCACGGGGTTGTGAACAGAATGCCTTCTGTTTAGCTCCGGATCAGGTTAATCAGGATGAATGACAAATACCACCACTGTCGACCCTAATTGCCCTCCTCGTTAGAGGAACAGTAAATTTGGGGATGCGTATTTTTCTTTGCCGGACTCTTAGGAAGAAGTTAGACCATGTTCGTCACAGAATTTAACTAGAGAAGGAAACTAATATAACCACAGTAGTATTACGCTTAATTTTGCTCCTGTCATATAAATGGAACTGTCTCTGATATAAAATTTACATGAAAAAAGTAAATTCTGATGTTATTACTCCTTCAGGTGCCGAGGCAACTGTATGAACCTCTAGTTATGCAGCTGATTCACTGGTTCACCAACAATAAGAAATTTGAGAGTCAGGACACTGTTGCCTTACTAGAAACAATACTGGTGAGTAATGGTTCCTGTCCTGCCATTCCCATCAACTGGTTATATGTGATCAATACTCAGAACTTTGAGAAAAGCTACCTGTCAAGGTATCAAAATGTAACATCTAGCTAGATTGGATCATCTTTTTTCTTTTGTTTTGGTGAGATGGCATTTAATGAGCAAGGTGCTGTTTATTAAGGGATACTTTTAAATAGCTACAAGCAAATAGATGTTTTTGTTTTGTTCCTTTTGGGAGGATGGTTATAAATTTGACAGACTTCATCTACATTAAGGCTGTGTGTGTGTGCGTGTGTGTGTGTGTGTGTTGAGGGTGGAAAGGGTGAATAAGAATGTTCTTGGACTTCTATCAGAGTTGCAGTATCCTCTTTTTTTTTTTTTTTTTTTTTTTAACTATAGTATACTAGTTCAGAGTAAAAGGAATTTTTTGAGCTGGTCTTGTTTTCTCCTGCATTCAGATTCAGCAACTCAAAACCCCTAGACATCGCAGTTCACCGTGTACATAGAACTGTCCTGAGACAGCAGAGGTGGAATTGTTAGGGTGGGGTCACTGGCTCACTGCGGGCAGAGGCAGTGAGGTCGGCTAAAGCCTTACTGTCTTTCCACACTGATTTGATTTTAATATTCTGAACTCGTGTAAATAACTACATTTGATTTCTTTAAATATCATCTTAATTGATATTTACCTATTATTTCAACCTGTACTTTTGTTTTGGCATATACTGACTTTGGAATCAAAATCCCCAGTTGAGGGACTTCCCTGGTGGTGCAGTGCTTAAGAATCCGCCTGCCAATGCAGGGGACACGGGTTCGAGCCCTGGTCCAGGAAAATCCCACATGCCGCAGAGCAACTAAGCCCGTGTGCCACAACTACTGAGCCTGCGCTCTAGAGCCCACGAGCCACAACTACTGAGCCTGCGAGCCACAACTACTGAAGCCCGAGTGCCTAGAGCCCATGCTCTGCAACAAGAGAAGCCACCACAACAAGAAGCCCGTGCGCCACAAGGAAGAGTAGCCCCTGCTCGCCACAACTAGAGAAAGCCCGCGCGCAGCAACAAAGACCCAACACAGCCAAAAATAGATAAATTTTTTAAAAAAATGCCCAGTTGAACACATAGCAAGTTTGTGCAAACAAACATCCTTTAATCCCATGTTTTTGCAGACTGATTTGTTTGAATCTGTGGGTCACTTTCTGTTAAGTTTGAAATGAGGTGTGTCGTTGCATGTAGGACCACTATCCGTTGCAGTTTGCCCAGGCCAGCCCTGTTGTCCCTGTTGCCCCTGTTGTGTGTGTAGTTACTAACACAGCTCCTTTCCCTCTCAGAGGTTGCCTAGCTGGCTGCCACTTGTGGGCAGTGGGAGTTACTGAACATTTGTAATTAGGGTGATGACATCATTGTACCTGTGGTTTAATTCCCTGCAGTGTCTAGTGTGAAACCTGTCTATGACAGATCCATTTAATTAAATTTAACTTGTGGCGTATTTCATTCAGACGGATTTATTCTAATGTTTCTGTTCTGAAGTTTCTATCTTAGCTGTTCCTTTTCCCCTTTTGATCCTTGAAGGTAGCTTAAGTCAGAGCTTCAGGAAAAAACCAGGTGGGAATGGAAATGTAACATGAGAGGGTTTACAGAAAGAAAAGAAAAGGTGAAGGCGGAGGTGGAGGCTGGTGCGCTCCAGTGCACTTGTGTCCCTGCTGTCCGCTCCTCTGCCCGTTTCCGCGGTGCATTGCCATCACCTCTGTGAATTCTGATTCGCACTGTGATCAAAGATTTGCATGTAGCAAGGAACCAGGCATGTTAGAAAGAATCCCCTTATTTCAGTTTCCGTGTACTTTCTCAAGTCAAACTTCCTTTGTGGATCTAAGAGAGAAACAAAAGCACTCAAATTTCCTTAGCTGTGTTTTCAAGTGTTTAGAGACTGTGCCTTTCTGGAGACTGCTCTGATAGAAGGTTCTACTTTTAGAACCACATCTCTGTGATTTTTCTTCGTGTAGCATTACAGTTTCCTTGAAACTTGCAAGGGTCTTACTCTATTTATCCTCAATAAGTAAAGCATTTCAGATAATGTTATGAGGTAGAATCAACAGAAGTTCTTAGGATATAATCATGGTGTTTCTTCAGGGGAAGGAAAGTCTGCTTTGTTGCTGTACAATTAAAGTATTCTCTTTTTTTCATGTATTTTTCAGTTTCTTAATTTCTTTAGAAGAAACTTTTCTTTATGTCACAAGGAATTTGTTATTAGAGTCTAGATTCTAGACAGTCAGATTGGTTTAACTAGTGTCCGCTTTTTTCCTTAATAGTGCTCTAAATTAATTTTCATAACATACTTCATTTATGCTCAGAGGCAGACCAAGGTATTCAGTTGTCATTTTATGCTTTGTTTCAGGATGGAATTGTGGACCCCTTTGACAGTACTTTAAGAGATTTTTGTGGTCGGTGTATTCAGGAATTCCTCAAATGGTCCATTAAGCAGACAACACCGCAGCAGCAGGAAAACAGTCCAGTAAACACCAAATCACTTTTCAAGCGACTGTACAGCTTTGCACTTCACCCCAATGCTTTCAAGAGACTGGGAGCATCACTTGCTTTTAATAATATCTACAGGGAATTCAGGTACGTAAGTTACCTGACAGGGAAGGGTGTAAAGATCTTTAAATTTTCTTTTTTTTGTTTTTAAATATTTATTTATTTTCCTTTTCTTTTTTTGGCTGTGTCGGGTCTTAGTTGCAGCAAATGGGATCTTTGTTTGGGCCTGTGAGATCTCTTCGTTACGGCACGCGGTCTAAGCTCTTTAAATATTCAATAGTGATTTTGTAAAGTGACTCACTGTTTATGTATCCATGTAGTCATATATCAAGCATTTAGTAAATAGTTAACATGTCGGATGCTGTGCTGTTTTCTGGGGATTAAATAATGAATTAAAATGATGTTTGCATTCAAGAAGAGGCTCAGAACGTGTTGAGATCTACATTGAAGTATAATAGTACCCAGTCTGGAAAGTGCAACAAAAGCCATAATACACAGTCTTTTGAAGCACAGAAGAGGAGTGTCTGACATGGTTTGAGTAGGTTAGGGGAGGTTTCCTGTACCTCCTGGCCTCCTGTACCTCCTGGCCTCCTGTACCTCCTGGCCTCCTGGCTTCCTGTACCTCCTGGCCTCCTGTTCCATTTATACTTGGGATGAGGCTTAGGGGATGAGTGGAAACTGGCCCAAGCATTTCAGGTCAGAGGGACAGGGCAGAGATAAGAGGACAGTATGTAAGGAGACGAAGTCATTTTCTACTCCTTGCTGTGGAGTTTGAGGTTTGGAAGGGAGCGAAATGAGACTGTCCAGGAGCCTCTCTTTGTGGAATTAAGATGTGAAGGCCACTTCCAGAGACAGCGAGTCCTGGATAGTGGGAGCAGGGAGCGGCACGGTTAGACTCCTCCCCAAATTCGCCTGCCAGTAGCTGTGTGGGGAGTGGGTCTGAGGACCAGGACACCAGTGACAGGGTGGTTTCACAGTCCAAGGACAAGATAGCCCCTGACCTAAGGTTGTAGTAGTGTTTGTTCGTTTGTTCATTTAGTACTGTTTGCTAGGTCAGACTGTTATGTGCCAGGCATCATGCCGAATGCTGGAGATGCAAAGATGTAGCCCTTCGTGAGGGCTGCATTTTAAAAAGACAGGTAGATAATATTCAGCCAATCACAGAGATAAAGGTAAAATCTGTAGCTGGAATTAGTGCTTTTAAGTCGCGGTACAGGGGCTTCCCTGGCGGCCCAGTAGTTAGGGACACTGCACTTTCATTGCCGGCTGCCCGGGTTCAATACCTGGTCAGGGAGCTAAGATCCCACTACTGTGCAGCGTGGGAAAAAAAATTAAGTAGTGGTACATGATTACTGAGGAACCTTATAATGAGGAACCTGACCTCATTTGGTCAGAATAGCTTCTCTCAGGAATTGGCAGTTGGGATAGTGATGAGGGGAGCAGTTGTGAAAATAAGATGATGGAAGGAATGATGGAGGGATGGATGATGGATGGAGAGGTAGGTGGGTGATAGGTAGATTTTAGTTGGATGGATGGGTGGATGGATGGATGGATGATGGACGGGTGGGTAGATGGATGGATGATGGATGGATGGATGGATGATGGATGGGTGGATAGATGGATGGGTGGACGGACAATGGATGGATGATGGATGGGTGGATAGATGGATGGATGATGGATGGATGGGTGGATAGGAATCTGTCTCTGCATGTGTGTGGGCATGTGCACGTTTGTATGAAAATCGACTGGAGGGCTTCCCTGGTGGCGCAGTGGTTGGGGGTCCGCCTGCTGATGCAGGGGGCGTGGGTTCGTGCCCCGGTCTGGGGGGATCCTGCCTGCCGTGGAGCGACCGGGCCCGTGGGCCGTGGCCGCTGGGCCTGCGTGTCCGGAGCCTGTGCTCCGCGGCAGCGGGGGGGGGCAGGCCACAGCGGTGAGGGGCCCGCGTGCCGCAAAGAAAAAAAAAATCGACTGGAGTTTGAAGCCACTGTGTTGATTTTTTTAGTTGAGGTATAGTTGATGTAAAATGTGTGTTTCAGATGTACAGTGTAGTGGTTCACAGTTTTTAAAGGTTGTGCTGCATTTATAGTTATTATAAAATACTGGCTGTTTTCCTGTGCTGTACAGTATATCCTTGTTGCTTATCTGTTTTATGCATAGTAGTTTGTGTCTCTAAGTCCCCTACTCCTATTTTGCCCCTCCTCCTTCCTTCTGGTAACCACTAATTTGTTCTTTATATCTGTGAGTCTGGTTCTGTTTTGTTATATACATATGTTTGTTTTTTTTTAGAGTTCTCATACAAGTGGTATCATACAGTATTCATCTGGTGTATTTCACTAAGCATAATACTCTGTAGGTCCATCCATGTAGCTGCAAATGGAATTATTTTCATTCTTTTTTATGGCTGAGTAACATTCATTGTATATATTTACCACATCTTTTATTTATTTATTTCTTCGGCCTGACCGGGGATCTAACCTGTGTCCCCTGCAGTGGAAGCACGGAGTCCTAACCACTGGACTGCCAGGGAAGTCCCTTACCACATCGTCTTTATCCATTCATCTGTTGATGGACGCTTAGGTTGTTTCCATGTCTTGGCAATTGTGAATAGTGCTGCTGTGAACAGTGGGGTGCATGTAGTTTTTCAAATAAGTGTTATTGGGTTTTTTGGATAAATACCCAGGAGTGGAATTGCTGGGCTGTATGGTAGCTCTATTTTTAGTTTTTTGAGGAATCTCCACACTGTTCTCCGCAGTGGCTGCACTAATTTACATTCCCACGAACAGCGCATGAGGCGCACTTTTCTCCACATCCTCGCCAGTGCTTGTTATTTGCAGTCTTTTTGGTGATAGTCATCTGCCACATGTGAGGTGATGTCTCACTGTGGTTTTGATTGTACTTCCCTGATGATTAACCATGTTGAGCATCTTTTCATGTGCCTGTTGGCTATCTGTGTGTCTTCTTTGCAAAAATGTCTATTCAGGTCTTTGTTTTTTTGATACTGAGCTGTTTGAGCTGTTTGTATATTTTGGATATTAGCCCTATATTCATCTTATCATTTGCAGATATTTTCTCCCATTCAGTAGGTTGTCATTTTGTTTTGTTGATGGTTTCCTTTGCTGTGCGGAAGTTTTTAGGTTTAATTAGGCCTCCTTTGTTTCTTTCTGCTTTTGTTTGCTTTAGGAGACAGAAAATATTGCTACAATTTATGTCAGAGAGTGTTCTGTCTGTGTTTTCTTCTAGGAGTTTTAAGGTTTCCAGTCGTACGCTTAGGTGTTTAATCCATTTTGAGTTTATTTTTTTGTATGCCGTTAGAGAATGAATGTTCTAATTTCATTCTTCTACGTGTAGCTGTCCGGTTTTCCCAGCACCAGTTATTGAAGAGACTGTCTTTTCTGCATTGTATATTCTTGCCTCCTTTGTCATAGATTAATTGACCATAAGTGCGTGGGCTTATTTCTGGGCTCTCTGCTCTGTTCCATTGATCTATACATCTGTTTTGTGCTAATACCATGCTGTTTTGATTACCGTACGGTATAGTTTGAAGTCAGGGAGCGTGATTCCTCCAGCTCTGTTATTCTTTCTCAAGATTGTTTTGGCTATTTGGCGTCTTTTGTATTTCCATACAAAATTTAAAATTATTCTAGTTCTGTGAAAAATGCCCTTGGCATTTTGATATGTTTTTTCCTTTTAGTTTTTTAAATTGTGAAACCTGTGTGTATAGAAGAATGTTTAAAAACATGTAAAACTGTCACTATTTGCAGATGACATGATATTACAGATAGAAAACCCTAAAGACTCCACCAATAAAACTGTTAGAACTAATAAACTCAGTAAAATTGCAGGATACAAAATCAGTATACAAAAGTCTGTTGCCTGTCTATGTACTCATAATGAACAATCAGAAATTGAAATTAAGAAAACAATCTCAGGACTTCCCCAGTGGCACAGTGGTTAAGAATCCGCCTGCCAATGCAGGGAACATGGGTTCGAGCCCTGGTCTGGGAAGATCCCACATGCTGCGGAGCAACTAAGCCTGTGCGCCACAACTACTGAGCTTGTGCTCTAGAGCCCGTGAGCCACAGCTACTGAAGCCTGTGTGCTCTAGGGCCTGCGTGCTGTAACCACTGAAGCCTGCACGCCTACAGCCTGTGCTCTGCAACAAGAGAAGCCACTGCAATGAGAAGCCCGCGCACCGCAACAGAGAATAGTCCCCACTCACCGCAACTAGAGAAAGCCCACGCGCAGCAACAAAGAAGACCCAACGCAGCCAAAAAAAAAAAAAAAGAGAGAAAGAAAAAACAATCTCATTTACAGCTGTATCAAGAGGAATAAAATACCTAGGGATAAATTTAACCAAGGGGGTGAAAGACCTGTACACTGACAACTGTAAGACATTGATGACAGAAATTGAAGAAGACACAAATAAATAGATATTCTGTGCTCATGGATTGGAAGAATTAATATTGTTAAAATTTCCACACTACCCAAAGCAATCTTCAGATTGAGTGCAATCCCTATCAAAATTCCAATGGCTTTTTTCACAGAAATAGGGCAAACAGTCCTAAAATTTGTATGGAACCACAAAGACCCTGAAAAGTCAAAGCAATCCTGAAAAAGAACAGGAAGCATCACGCTTCCTGATTTCCAACTACTATACAAAGCTATAGTAATCAAAACAACATGGTGTTGGCAGAAATACAGTCACATAGATCATTGGAACAGAACATAATGCCCAGAAATAAATCCACACACTTATGGTCAATTAATTTTATGACAGAGGAGCCAGGAATACACAGTGGAGAAAGACAGCCTCTTCAATAAATGGTGTTGCGAGAACTGGACCCCTGTCTTACACCATTCACAAAAACTAACTCAAAATGGAGTAAAGATTTGAACGTAAGACCTGAAACCATAAAACTCCTAGAAGAAAACATAGGTGGTAAGCTCCCTGACATAGGTCTGGTAAGCTTCCTGACATAGGTCTTAGGGATGATTTTTTGAATCTGACACCAAAAGCAAAAATAAACAAGTGGGATTACATCCAACTAAAAACTTCTGCACAGCAAACGGTCAACAAAATGAAAAGGCAACCTACTGAATGGGAGAATATAGTTGCAAATCATATATCTAATAAAGGGTTAATATCCAAAATATATAGAGAGCTCAATGGCAAAAAATCTGATTAGAAAAATGAGCAGAATATCTGACATTTTCCCAAAAAAGACATAGAAATGGCCAACAGGTACGTGAAAAGATGCTTAACATCACTAATCATCAGGGAAATGCAGATTAAAACCACAATGAGGTATCACCTCACACTGGTCAGAATGGCCGTCATCAAAAAGTCTACAAATACCAAATGCTAGTGAGGGTGTGGAGAAAAGGGAACTCTCGTGCACTGTTGATGGGAATGTAAATTCGTGTAGCCACTGTGGAAAATAGTGTGGAGGTTCCTCAAAAAATTAAAAATAGAACTACCATACAATCCAGCAATTCCACCCCTGGGTATTTATCCGAAGAAAACGAAAACACTAATTTGAGAAGATGTATGCACCCCCATGTTCATTGCAGCATTATTTGTAATAGCCAAGACATGGAAGCAACCTAAGTGCCTATTGAGAGATGAATGGATATAGAATATCTAATACACACACACACACACACACACACACACACACACACACACACACACACACACTGGAATATTACTCGGCCATAAAAAAGAAGAAAATCTTGCCATTTGTGACAACATGGATGGACCTAGAGGGCATTATGCTAAGTGAGATAAGTCAGACAGAATAAGACAAATACTGTATGATCTCACTTATATGAAATTGTAAACAACAACAGCAAACAAACAAGCTCATAGATACAGAGAACAGATTGGTGGTTGCTAAAGCCAGGGCTGGGGGCTCAGAGAAATGGGTGAAGGGGATCAAAAGCTACAAATTTTAAGTTATAAAAGAAGTAAGTCCTGGTGGAGTAATGCACAGCATGATGGCTACAGTTAAAAACACTGTATCCTACATATGGAAGTTGCTGAGAGAGAAGATATTAAAAGTTCCTATCACAAGGTACAACGTTTTCTAAGTAGGTGTGGTGACTGATGTTGACTCGGCTTGCAGTGACGGTTTTGTAACATGTACAAATAGCCAACTGCTACGTTGTGCACCTGAAACTGCTGCAACGTGTGTCAGTTATGCCTCAACTTGAAAGCCCTGAAATGTGTGAAGTTCGTATAATAATAATAGTAACAGAAGTTCCCGCATATTGACCACCTAGGGTTAGAAATGGAGCGTTATCAGCATTTTAGATCCGCCCTGCCCTAAGTTAATCCTTCTCCTGACTTGGATGTCACTTGTTCCCTTGCTTTGCTGTTTTGCTTCATTCTCTGTATATTGGTATGTACCCTAATCGGTGTGCTCTTGGTTTCGGAAAGCAGCTGTGAGGCATAGACATGGCCAGGGAAGGTTGGGTCAGTGTTTTCACTGTCAGGTAAAGGATCCTGGGAAACTGCTGAACAGAGACTGGCTTCAGCTTCTCAGAGGACAGGAGCCTGGTCCAAGGAATTAGGTTGACAAAGTCCATCGTTAGTCCTGGGAAGCCGAGCTCTCTAGAAATGTGTGAAGTGGACCCAAAACTGACACTGGGGAGAAGTACCGTCCAAGAATGTGGACTGCCCTTTAGTTTCTGCTTCTGAGACCCCAGTGGCCTGACTTGGGTGTCAGGAGCAGGTCAGAGCAGAATTCTCTCGTGGGGTCAGTGAGCGCAGTCGACAGTCCAGGCTGAACCTGGGCTGGAGGGCAGCGTCACGCAGGGGGTCGTTGGGCCTGGCTCCTTTGGGTCTGTCGGGGTGGAGAGCTCCTCTCCGCCCCACTCGCCCACCCTGTCTGACCCGACTGTGCGCCCGTGCGCTCCCCGCTCCGTCCTGTTGGGCCTTTTTGCCTTTCCCCTGTTGCCGTCTTTCTCGGACGCTCGGATTTGCTGGACTACATGCCGGGTGGCTTTGAGAAATGATGCCCGAGGGAACCGTGTTCGAGGGATTGTGTGTTGAGTGATGTAAGTACAAGTTCGGGTGCTTCCATCCTGCAAGCTTGTGAACTGTTTTGGAGAGCTTTCCTTGGGGATCGTGGATTTGGAGTATCATTTGGTCATGTCATTTCCTCCTTGCTACTTCAAGTGGTTTTGGCATCTAAGATACAAGCTACTGTAGCCAGCCTGGGACTCTGACCCCAACCCCACCTTCTATGGTCTGGCCTCACGTCGCTCTTCCAGGTGAGCCTTGGCCCCTTGCTCCGACTCCTGTGCTGCATCCGCCTTCGTGGCCCACAGCGCGATGCCCTTGAGTGTCAGTGTCACATCTGGGTGTGTGGTGGGGTGTCGTGGCGGACACTTGGAGCTTGTGGGTCCCCTTCTAGGATTCAAATTTAAAAAATTAGGGTGATAATCCTCCCAAACCAAACAGCGGTGTGCGGTCCTGTTCTCAGTCCCCCGCCACCCTCCAGCCCCTGCTGGTTCCTCACTCTGGTCCTGTTTCAGGAAATCACCACCTCAGAGGTGGAGCAGTGAGTGACCCTGCACTTGGTCACACAGCTAGAGCGCCCATGAGCCTTAGTGCCCCTGCCTGGCGTTGTGTGCTTAATCATTCACTGTCCTGTGTCACTGAGGAACAGATTTTCCAGGGAGAGGCTGGCCTGTGCCTGTGGCCTGCCCATGAGTGTGACGTCAGTGGTTGGTCCACAGATATTGGTGGTCCAGCCACATGTGGCGGATATGCTTGTAAAAGGCCCAGAGATGACTGTTGATGTTAACTTACTTTTGGATAGGTAGAGAACTTTTTTTTTTTAATTTATTTATTTTTGCTGTGTTGGGTTTCAGTTTCTGTGCGAGGGCTTTCTCTAGTTGTGGCAAGCGGGGGCCACTCTTCATCGCAGTGCGCGGGCCTCTCACTATCGCGGCCTCTCCCGTTGCACAGCACAGGCTCCAGACGCATAGGCTCAGTAGTTGTGGCTCACAGGCCTAGTTGCTCCGCGGCATGTGGGATCCTCCCAGACCAGGGCCCGAACCCGCGTCCCCTGCATTAGCAGGCAGACCCTCAACCACTGTGCCACCAGGGAAGCCCCGGTAGAGAACTTTTAAAATTCCGTTATTTAAAAAAATGTGGACGTAGTACCAGGTCTTCTTTTCTGCTACATGTAATTTTGATGAGGTGTGTGGAGTGTGGTCAGAACAGTGGCTTTAGGTTTTAGGTTATGTGCTGTGAGCAGGTCCACAGGTGAGGAGGGTGCTTGTAATAGTAAAAAAGCCTGTGTCTCTTGGGTCTGTTTTTGACCAGGTTTTCTTCTTTCAGAAGTGTTTTAGGTTTTATGTTTTAAAAAATTTGCGGCATTTTTAAAGACAAATTTCATTAAGGTATGTATTCTTTAATAACATAACTTTTCCCCTTCATTGTTTCTGTTTTATTGTCTTCTCAGATAAGGCTCAATATTCTTTATTTTTCAGGGAGGAAGAGTCTCTGGTAGAACAGTTTGTGTTTGAAGCCTTGGTTACATACGTGGAAAGCCTGGCCTTAGCACATGCAGATGAGAGGTCCTTGGGTAGGTCCCATTCGGGCTCTCTGTGTGTGCGCAGCGAGTCTGTCCATGCGGGGGCCTGGGTCACCCCCTCGTAAGGTGCTGTCTTCTCCTCACATCCCCGTTTAGGGTGATAAGTGAAGGGGAGGTGGGGCCCTCTGCTGCCTCAAACCCGCTTGTTACAAGAGGCTTCAGTGCCTCCTCTACGACTCGCCGTGTCCCCTGGCATCCACTCAGCTTGACCCCTGGTTGGTCAGGGATCCTGGCCAGGGCAGGTGGGGCAGCCCTGCTGTGAAGCTCCAGTGAAAGTGCACGGCTGACACGAGCTAAAGAAAGCTGGCCCTTGTCTCTGAATTCACTAATGACAGCTAGAAGGTAGAAAGTAGGTTTCCTTACAGAATTGCAATAAGACTATTTTGACAGTAACTAAGACGCCATTTTAAAATACTAAGTCAGAAATATGCTGAAGTGGCAAAGAGAGTAATAAATGATCGTCTTTGCAGTTAACTTCTGTCCAGAAGCTGTCGGGACTACCCAGGAGTTCTGGGGCTGGAAAACTTCCTGGCATCTCCCCGCTCAGTCTGCAGGGCCTCTGGCCCGGGGCGCGTGGACCCTGATGTAGCTCTCGCAGCGGGTGCCGTGGAGACCCCCTCTCACTTGCCAAATGGTGGTGTCTCTCATTTTTTGACAGATTGAAGCTCTGTTGTCCTCCATGGTGATAGCCCTACTCATGAGCAAGAACACTTACAATTCAGTCCTGCCGTCAGCCGTCATTAGCTTAAAGTTGCCTTATCTTGACATCATATATAGGGGGATTTTCTCAACAAGTGAAACTTTACTCTTTTAAAATTACTGCCATAGTTAAAAGGCGTAGATGAAATTTTACTCTTTAAAAAATCACTGCCATAGTTAAAAAGTGTAGAAAGAAAACTTCCTTGGTAGCAGAGGTCAAAATAGGCTGTGTGAGGCCCCTTTCCTGAATAACCCTAGATGCCTGTAGATGGTTTTACTATTTTATTTCTCTTCTTCTCCTGCAGTGGCTGTATTATTAACTGTAATATAGTTTAACCTACATGAGAAAAGTGCGGGTCAAGGAACTGACCCCTTGAAATAATAGCCTTCAGTGGGGTGCACGGGCTCTGGCCTGCTCTGTGGGTTTTGTAACACCTGCAGAGCTCTTCCATCTCAGACCTGTACGCAAGGCTGTGCCTTGCTGTCCTGCGATCTTAAGCATGGGTTTTGTATTTGCATGTGCAGTGCTGTATTTTGAGGGATGAAAAATACTCTTTTGTAAAATCACCTTTTTAATTTCAAAACTAGGCCAATAAGCCTGTAGTACTACTTTGTTAATGATGATCAGCTGTAGATCTCCTTCAGCAATCTCTGTTTGTGTTGAGAGCAGGTACAGTTCAGCAATGCTGCGATGCTATCGATCACCTGGGGCGCATCGTCGAGAAGAAGCACGTTTCTTTAAACAAAGCAAAAAAGCGACGCTGTCCCCGGTAGGTGACGTTGCTTCCTTTCTCCTTTTCTTTCCCCCGAACGTAAAACTAATTCTCAGTTAACACAGGAGAATCTAGGAGGAATTTGTGGAAGTATAAAGAGTCAGTTTTCCAAAGTAACTTAAAAGCTTTATGTTTGAAAGTGCTTTGTTGAAGGTGTCATCTTGGTTGGGATAGTGGTTACAATTTGAAAATCAGTTTTGTAACTGAGACATTTGTCTGCACTAATTTTGAATACGAATTTGGTGTGGAATTATTTGCTTGGAATATGCATGAGCTGTTTGTTATGGAGTAGATTTGAAATGTAAGAACTAAAATATTGAAATAGTAGGATTTTGACAGAATGAGGTTACAGATTATGAAATAAAGCCACTCAAAACCAAGGCTGGCTTATTGCCCAGTGGTTTCCAGTCTTTGCTCCCATTTCCATCCCGGCAAGGTCTCTTTCTCAGACGGGGTGCGGGTGTGCCATGCCTCTTCCCCCAGGTCCGTGCAGGGGTCTGGGGGCTCTGGTGTCTGCTGGCGCCCACCACTCTGCAGAAGCATAGCCTGTAGACTGGACATTAATCCTCCCTCTGTGGTTTTAAAATTGATTCTTCCAGATTCTGCCGCGAGTATGACATCTCTCCAGGTCATTCATGCTCACACTTGAGCAGTAGAATTACCTTGGGGTCTGGTTACATACAGTACAGGTCGCTGGGCCTTGCTCTGGAATTGGCTTCAGTAGGTTTAGGGTGGGGCTGAGAATTTGCCTTTCTGCCAAGCTAATACTGATGTAGCTGGTCCAGGGACCACAGTTTGAGAAGCACTACTTCAGAACCTAAACCCCCTTTCAGTTTACAGTGCATTGAAAAGGGAGCATGCAAAGACTTGGTGCTGATCTTTTAAGAAATGCTTTTTAATTTTCCCTCAATTAAAGAAATAAAAGGTAAGCAGCATTTAGGACCTATTTCACCTGGGAGGGTTTGATTGTATTCTAATGATAATACACTAAAAATAAATTGAATGCCTTTAAATATGGTTTCTACGTGTATCAGGGTAGCAAAATTGAATTTATGGTTTTTAGACTCTGGGGTCGGCTAAATGCTGAATGTTGGAGTGTGAATATTAAATACAGCTTGTTCTCCACGCAGGGGCTTTCCACCTACGGCACCCTTGTGTTTATCAGACGTGGTCCAGTGGCTTTTCTCCAATTGTGGGAGGCCCCAGACAGAATGTCGACACAAGTCCATAGAACTCTTTTATAAGTTTGTTCCTTTGTTGCCAGGTATGATGGTCTTTATGCCCTGTAAATGACTTTTGCTAGTAGTTTAGAGATGCACTTATATAAAACATGATATTTCCATTATTTAGATAAATGTAATATGTTCTAATAAATATAAAAAATAAGTACGTTCTAATACATACAAAGAATAAGTACAAAAAATAATCATTACAGATCATTTGTAAGACAGGTGATAAATTATGGCTGTACATTTCTCAAAGATTTATAGAAGGAAAGAAAAAAATGCTGTTTTGATGTTAGACGATACAGAAGAGGTGAACTTAGAATTTCCTAGTACCTTTTATTCTGCATCTTTGCTTTTCTGTCCCACTTCAAAGAAAGAAGGAAGGATTGGATGACCATAGTAGTTAACACGATATTCAATTAAAGTTTAGAAATCTTATTAATAGTTAATGAAGCGGGACTTCCCTGGTGGTGCAGTGGTTAAGAATCTGCCTGCCAGTGCAGGGGACACGGGTTCGAGCCCTGGTCCGGGAACATCCCGCATGCTGCGGAGCAACTGAGCCCGTGCGCCACGACTACTGAGCCTGTGCTCTAGAGCTCGCAAGTCACAACTACTGAGCCCGTGTGCCGCAACTACTGAGCTTGTGCTCTAGAGCCTGCGAGCCACAACTACTGAGCCTGCGTGCTGCAACTACTGAAGCCTTCATGCCTAGAGCCTGTGCTCCTCAACAAGAGAAGCCACCGCAATGAGAAGCCCACGCACCGCAAGGAAGAGTAGCCCCCGCTCGCCACAACTAGAGCAAGCCACGTGCAGCAGCAGACTCAATGCCGCCAAGTATAAATTTAAAAAAACCAGTTATATATATTAAAAAAATAGTTAATGAAGTAATGCAGTTGTTCTTTTTGGCCTGTAATTAATAAGGAATTGCCAGACTCCTAAGTCTGAATGATCTCAGATCATTTGGTATTAAAGGAAAGCCATGGACCTATGCTTTTCAGTCGTTACTGTACTAAACCATTAAACTGTACTTAAGAGACTTGAGATAATTTCTAAATTTCTCAGGAATAAATGTATTGGTAGCTCAGGTGTGGGGTTCGGTAGCTCAGGCGTGGGGAAGCTGTGCCCCAGGACAGACTCAGGCCCTGGCTCCCCTTCATGTGCACCGGGCACTAGTCCAGAACCAGGGCATGTGCATCTGGGTGAGGAGGTGCCAGCACACAACGGACCGTGAACTGGTTCTCTTGAGCAAGGGGCTTGGAGGGCCTCTGTGGGGCTGCTTCAGGGGCAACAGGTGGAAATGACTGCATGTCATTCTGAGACTTAGAAGGGTGCTGCGTGTGTTATGCTCGAATATGATGTATACTGTGGAACGCGTTATGTTAAATACTATATATTCTGCGTACTGTATGTTGTGATTGTATTCATACTATGCATTACGTATACCATATAAATACAGAGTATGTAATTACTAGACTATAATTTTATGTATATGGTAGAAATGTATATTTGTATTTTTTAATTTACAGAATTGTTTTAAAAACATTATTGGTATTTTATATACGCTTACTGCTTTTAGTTAACAAGTTTGCTTTACATGTTGTCATTCTCACAACGAAGTCAGTGAAGAGTGGATGGGATGAGGGCAGGGCATCTTCTCCTTATTTTTAGAGGAAACTAAGGCCCAGACTCTGTTGAGGTAGCCCTGCTGGTTGCAGGCCCCGCGGTTCCAGCGGCGTCATCTTGGCTGATCGCAGACGTTTCCGCTGCTCTGCTTCGTAGCTGCCCGCTACATGCTTCCCTGGAAGTAATAGCGCTCTGCCTCTCAGGATGGTCTTCGTCAGTAAGCACAGGTTGCTGAGTACTGGTGAGCCTTGCCCTGCTTCCACCGTGTCTCACCTCTTCTGTGTCTTCCAGTGGGGTGTCTGCCCTCTTCTTTGTCTTTGCCCCTGTGATTTTCAAGGTCCCGTTTCCTGCAGTAGTACCGTGTGCGTGGTCGGGCCGGGTATGTGGACACCCAGACCCATGGGACGTAATGACAGGTGCAGGTGTGTCCCCGCTGCGTGTCGGGGCCTTCTGATGCTGACACGGGGGAGTGGGGGCGGGTTGGGTGGAGAGGCAGAGAGACAGAGACCACCTCACAGTGGGGAGTGCGCCCCCCCCCAATCCGCGACTTGTCTTGCTTCCCTCTAGACCTGTCTTCCCAGGTCCTTCCTTTCTGCACGTCCTCTTCTGCCGCTCTTAGCTAGCACTCGATGTAGAATTTAAATATAATAGTATTCTTCACTCATGGTTACAGTTTTATTGATTTCTTCTTAGTGAAAATAATGGAATGTTTAATATTTCTTCCTGAAACAACTCCTGAAAACGTGGTACTAATCTTTTACTTATATAGCTTGTGAGAGGTATTTTTGACCCAGTAAAAAAAAATTTCTTCTTTTTTTTAAAAATAAATTCATTCATTTATTTATTTTTGGCTACATTGGGTCTTTGTTGCTGCACGCGGGCTTTCTCTAGTTGTGGAGAGCGGGGGCTACTCTTTGTTGTGGTGCGTGGGCTTCTCATTGCGGTGGCTTCTCCTGTTGTGGAGCACGGGCTCTAGGCGCGCGGGCTTCAGTAGTTGTGGCTCAGGGGCTCTAGAGCGCAGGCTCAGTAGTTGTGGTGCACGGGCTCCAGAACGCAGGCTCAGTAGTTGTGGCTCATGGGCTTAGTTGCTCCACGGCACGTGGGATCTTCCCGGACCAGGGCTCGAACGCGCATCCCCTGCATCGGCAGGTGGATTCTTAACCACTGCGCCACCAGGGAAGCCCCCAGTTCTTCTTTTGCATCAGAATTACATTACTGTTTTGGATTCTTCTGTAACTTCATTAGGGTCAGAATGACTTGACCTTTTCACAGCCACTGATTTCAGAGCATACAAAATACACTTTAATGTTTTTTTCTTTAATTTAGAAAATGATGAATACCTAAAAGAAAAATATCTTTTCAAAAGCAGATCGTTTGACTGTTTTATTTAATAAGCACGGCACTTACCATGTGGTAGATGCTATTCTAAGCGCCTTTTCAGATATTAACTGCTTCAGTTCACTTCACCTTGGTGACAGCCTCAGAGGTAGATACTGTGTGCGTCTCACCGTGGACGAGGAAGCAGCCTGGCGAGGCCTGGTCCCCGCGGCCGCCAGCGGCACAGGCAGAGGGGCTGGAGTGTCTGACTGCTCTGTGTTTACTCCTTAAAAAAAGCAATAATGACTTTCAAGAAAAAAGGCAAGAGAAAGAGTATGAAGTTTATAGGTATTCAGATGGTATCCGACTATGTTAATAATGTTTAAAGAAACTGAAGAGAATGGCTTTGGGTGGAAATAACTTTCTTGACAGTAAGTACAGTGAGCAAGTTGTGAGTGCTGTGGTTAAAATAAGACTATCCTGGGTCATTTTGGAATTTCAGTGCACTGGTAGGTCGTTCATGTGGGACATTTATGGAAAACTGTATTTGAAATATTGTGATATTGCCTATCTTGTTCTGGTCTGATTACATTTTTAACATACCAGACTTTTAATTTTTGTTTCTCATTATTGGGAGATGCTGTTTTTAATTAGGTACAGTGATGTAGATCAAGTGATTTTAACTACATGAAAGTGACTTATATGTGTGTTTTAATCTTATTTCTCTTTTAAGGCAACAAATCCCCTTCCCTGTGGCTGAGAGACCTGATCCAGAAGGAAGGCATTTCCTTCCTCATAAACGCATTTGAGGGCGGAGGAGCCTGCGATCCACCAGCCGGCATCCTCACCCAGCCCACCCTCCTCCAGCTGCGCGGGCCGTTCAGCCTGCGTGCCACACTGCAGTGGATGGACACGCTGCTGGCTGCACTGGAGTGCTACAACACCTTCCTGGGCGCAGGGACCCTTGGTGCCGCCCAGCTCCTGGGTGGGTAGAGCCTCCCTGGGTCAGCACCGTCCGGCTCTGCCTAGAACCATGCCGGGGCCAAGATGGGTGGGGTTTTGGTTGGACAGGATCACAGGGTGTCATTTCTTCCCCTCTGCCTGTGTCTCCGAGCTCACAGTGAGGGTGGGGGGGCTCCCCGCCCGGAGTCTGTGCTGCTTTCTTGCCCTGTGCACAGGTTCTCAGTGACCTTTGTGTAAAGTAACCTTCTGAGGTTTTCCTGAGGCCCTCTGATCTTGTGCCATGTCTCTGTGGAGTGGGTCTTTAGTTTTCTCGCATCTTTCTGTCCCTGGAGCTTCTCTGTTGTAGTGTGGTAGTGACGGTGTTGTTTGCAAAGGACGTCAGGCGGGTGGGATGTGAGTGCTGGGCAGGCTGTGTCCCCCTGGGGACCCTGGTGGCCCACGAGGGCAGGCGCTGGCTCTGGGAATGGTGTCCCCCGGGAAGCAGCACCTGGAGCCGGCTGTCGCCTGACAGGTGTGCTCTCTGCTTCAGGGTTCTCGGAGTCTAACCCTCAGAATGGGCTGTGCTCTTTGCATGACTGTTTGTGGGGGGGTCTCCGTTCCAGCCGGGGCGGCGTCTGAGCAGAGGGCCTGCTCTTCTCTCCGCAGGCCTGTCAGAGGTGACGGGGTTGGGAGGAGTCAGACGGCCCCTGGCCTGTTGGGTTCAGGGTCTCTGGTGTTTGAGAATGCAGTTCTAAACACATTTTCTCCCAGTTTTTAAAATACATAATGACCTGTCAGTTGACAGTTTGATTGCCTTCCTTAAATCGAAGGAGAACAAAGACCTGGAAGCCATCACCCTAGAGGACCTAACCAGCCTCCACCTTTGTTCACTCCCTTGGCTTGTGCACCATTGTTGTCACGTGTCCCCTGCCTTTACCCCAGAACGGTGAGCTGTGCTCGGATTGCGGAGTGGAGAACAGCATGTCCGTCCTTCCTGTGGCAGAGCGTGTCTCACACTCGCGAGTTTTGGGAGAAACCCGTTGGGGAGTTGATCTGAAATTGATCCCATAAAACGTCAGTCACAGCCTCCTGCTTAAAGGCCACTGCTGTGGCGTGTCTCTCCGTTGCCCTCTGAAGGCCATTTAGGTTGCTTCTATTTTTTTATTATTAAAAACAATGCTAAAATTAACATCTTCAAAGCACATCTTTGCAATTCTGCCATTATTTCCCAAGGGTACAATTTCAGTGCTGGATCAAAGCATGTGAGCTTTTAAACCTTTGATAGAAATTGGTGTGCACGTGTTTTTAAGCTTTTAGTACGATTTGGCAAATAGCCCTTCAGAAAGATCATGTTAATTTATGGTCCCATGGTAGTTTTTGAGAGCCAAGACCTAACCTTCCGTAGGTGTGTTCTTACCATACGAGTCTGCAGTTGAGTTCTGTTCAGGTGGTGTTTTGAAATGAGAAGAAATAAGTGCTGTTTTATTCGGCTTTCATTAAAACTTTTACAATTTTGACTGAAAGTATATCACACCTATACTTAAAGACGGAACTTTACATTAATCTTAGTGGGTTTAGAAGGAAGTGTATGTTAACATTTTAATACAATTTTTTCTAGGCGCTGAAACACAGTCTTCACTTTGGAAAGCAGTGGCTTTCTTCTTAGAAAGCATTGCTCTGCATGATATCACGGCGGCAGAAAGGTGCTTTGGTGCTGGGGCCGCAGGTGACAGACCCAGCCCACAGGAGGGAGAAAGATACAATTACAGCAAATGCACGGTGGTGGTCCGGGTCCTGGAGTTCTCCACAACGCTGCTTGGCACCTCCCCAGACAGCTGGAAGGTAGGCCCGCCCGCTGCCCTGATCAAGGGGCCTGTGCTTGGCTACCCACCGGTGGTTCTGGCCTTCTTAGAACTTCCCTTGCTATAGGAGTTGTCTCTTCTGGAAAATAATGATAAAACTGCACGTGCTTCAGATTCTCACTGTGCAAATGAGACACAGTTTTCCTAGATGTTTATTGGCTACTGTGTGTTATGCTGTGATCAAGCATCTGCCTGACGAAATGCGCATCAGCCAGCATCTGTAAATGTGTCTGTGAGGCTGAGACCCGCATCCCGTCAGTGCCTGCTCAGCGCCTACTATGCGCCAGGCCCTGCCTCTGCCAGGGCTGGAAGCCCACGGCGCCACCCTGTGAAGGTTTCTCTGGGGCACCTCCGGGCCCTCCTATCCACGTGTGGTCCACGGTTGCTCTTCCACCGTGACGGCAGTCAGGTCCACGTGGCGGAGACCTAGGGACCGCAGAGCCTGAACTGTGAGCTGTCTGAGCCCCACCCCATCCTTCCCACTTGCTGGGCCGTCCACTGTGGTGAAAGTCCCGACGCTGACCGATGGGTGTGTCTGTGCAGCTCCTTGGGAAGGATTCGTGCAGCGCAGACCTTACGAAGCTCCTGGTGAGAACGCTGTGTGCGCCCTCGAGCGTGGGCTTCAACGTCGGGGACTTCCCGGTGATGGACCACCTCCCCAGTGTGTGTGTGGGCCTTCTGAAGGCCCTGAAGACGTCCCCGCACTGCGCTGCGCTGGAGGCGTGCCTCAGGGAGGAGGTCACGACACGGAGGTGGGGCTTCCAGGGCAGCCTCGGGGCGGGGTGGGGGTGAGGCCGGGGCACAGAGGCCCCTCCACGGCTTAGCCCTTAGGGCAGCAGACGGCCTGCGGGTGGCACCGAGTGGTCCCTGCGGCATTGGCATGCACCCTAGTTTGCTCAACCTGGGTTTGCTGTCCAGGACCTCGCAGTGGACTGGGGCACCGGGAAGCTAGTAAATACATTGCAGCAGGACGCACACGGTCTTCAGTGTCCTGTAGCATCATGAGACCGGCACTCACCTGGTTTCCTTTTGTTTTCCCTGCACGGCCAGCATTGAGGAGCTCTGTGCTGTTGACCTTTATGGCCTGGACGCTCACGCTAGTAGGGCCGAGCTGGCGTCTGTCGTGTCGGCCTGTAAGCAGCTTCACAGGGCTGGCTTCCTGCATGTTATAGCACCATCGCAGGTAACTGTGCCGGTTTGTTTTACATTTCCCTTAGCTCATTATGCCAGTTTGTCGATTTATTTGTAGCCTTTTAAAAATATCCCTTAATGTACAGAGCATGCTGAGATAGAAATTAGAGAAATACTTGCTCCACACGTGGCAGTGTGGCCTAGAGTGTAAATATGACAGTAAGTGTAAAAGTTTATTAATGTACAATGAAAATAAAGGCCACTTGAATATTTCCAGCACCTTCTGAAGACCTTTAGGCACTAGCTCCTCTTGTGCCTGTGTGGCCAGGAGTCAGAGGCGCGTGAAAGTGTCCCTGGCAGTTGGGAGGCAGTGGTCAGTGTTGGTGAGCGTGGATTTGTATTAATGAAAGCTGTGAGATTGTGGTTTTCTATGTCGTACCTCACTGTTGGGTATTTCAGTGTTGCTCTATTCTAGTCTGCAGATCAGCCGCATTCTCTCGGCACAAAGCTTCTCTCCCTGGTTTATAAAAGCATAGCACCTGGAGTCGAAGGGCAGTGCCTGCCCTCACTGGACCCCAGCTGCAAGCGGCTCGCCAATGGACTTCTGGAGTTGGCCTTTGCTTGTGGAGGACTGGTAGGAAAAACAGCTGTGTGCACGTGTGCTGTCCCAGTGATGTCAGGCATCACTCACATGCAGCGTCTCTGAAAACGGGAATTTAGCTGGATAACTTCTTAGCTGCAAAAGGACTTTAACTGATTTATCAGAGATGACTTTCTAAAAGTTTTTTTTTATTTTTAATATAAAAGGAGTAGAATGACCTTCTTAAGCTGAAGTTTTGTCTATCCCAGTTTATTTCCAAAAGGCCTTCAGGCAGAGAGCAATTTGTGACTGCAAAGCCGACCTGTGTTGACACAGTGGCCTCTGCTTCCCCCATCCTGGGCAACTCTTCAGAGGCTGATGTGGGAGAGGCCCTGGAGGAGCATTCCAGACGCCCCTCAAAGTGCTCAGGGCCTTCTGAGCTGTGCAGGGCTGGCCTCACAGTCTCTCTAGCTGTGGTTCCCCAGTGCACCCACCTCCCCTTCTCGTGCCCCTTTGTCCACTGAGTGCAAACAGTCCTCAGCCTTCCTAGACTCTCCCCTCAAAGCCACGGCCACGAGATTTTGTGGAACACTGGGAGACACATGAGTCAGGGAGAGAGTTCTCGCCCAAAGTAAGACCTGGAAAGTGGAGCCATGTTGAACGTCTACAGTTAGACCAACCCAGACCTCCCAGGACCAGGCCCCTGCTGACTCTGTGTTCTCTGCTGTCGGAGTTCACAGCCGCCCAGGGAGTCGTGTGCCACAGCCCTTCTCTTTCCTCTTTGCAGTGTGAGCACCTGGTGGGTCTTCTCCTGGACACGGCGGTGGTGTCCATGCCATCCTCAGGAGGGTCCCAGAGGAACATCATCAGCTTCTCTCACGGACAGTATTTCTACAGCTTGTTCTCAGAAACAATCAACACTGAACTGTTGAAAAATCTAGATGTTGCTGTATTGGAGCTCATGAAATCGTCTGTGGATAATCCCAAAATGGTAATGGATTTTTCCTTTTAATACAGTATATTTTCTTTAGTAATGCTTATAAAAGGGTTGCTGTATGCCTGAAATAATACATCAGTAAAACAAAGTGAGGGACTTCCCTGCTGGTCCAGTGGTTAAGACTTCGCATTCAAATGCAGGGGGGTACGGGTTCCATCCCTGGAAAGGCCGGCCTGCCTTTTCATCCCCACCGGCCGCGGCTGGTCCTGATGTGCCGCAATCCTCCCTGTTCATGGCTTCCATGGTCTCGAGGCTGAGCCCTCATTTCCCACGTGTTCCTGCTGTAGTCCCTTTGCCCCCTCAGATTGAACCTGTGCAGATCAATATATTTTTTTAACAAATTTATTTATTTATTTATGGCTGTGTTGGGTCTTCATTGCTGCGTGCAGGCTTTCTCTAGTTGTGGCGAGCGGGGGCTACTCCTCGTAGTGGTACGCGGGCTTCTCATTGTGGTGGCCTCTCTTGTTGCGGAGCACAGGCTCTAGGCGCACGGGCTTCAGTAGTTGTGGTGCGTGGGCTCCAGTAGTTGTGGTGCGCGGGGCTCTAGAGCACAGGCTGAGTAGTTGTCGCGCATGGGCTTAGTTGTTCCGCGAGTAGTTGTGGCGCATGGGCTTAGTTGTTCCGCGGTGTGTGGGATCTTCCTGGACTAGGGCTCGAACCTGTGTCCCCTGCATTGGCTGGCGGATTCTTAACCACTGCGCCAAGGAATTCCAGATCAGTATTTAATGTATAGTTGACTTGTTTGCTAAACACAAAATTTTGAAATTTAACTTGGTTGGTAGACAATCAAAAATTAACTGTTGGAAGGATCCTTCTAA
>NW_020173037.1:422989-451915 GCF_003031525.2 Neophocaena asiaeorientalis asiaeorientalis | reverse complement strand
CCTGCTGAGTTAATAAGCTTTTATTCCCAGCAGTGCTAGTTGTCTCTTGTAGGGGAAGATTTTGTAGATTGCACTAGAAATTTGTATTTTTAGAAGTTTGAAATAAAATTGCAGTAGACCCACAACACTCAGGAAATACAGCATTTCGAGCTTGTAAGCTATTCAGACTTACGGGGAAGAGACCATACTCATTTACCTCCACCCCTCCCTAGATCCCTGTAAAGTGTTGTTTGTTTTTTTGTTTTTTTGAAAGCACAGTCTTAAAGGATACAGAAAAGGAGAAAAGACAAGAGTGACAACATTCTGGAAGCTAGAAAGCAAAAGGACAAGCAGTAACAGACTTCAGAGTCCGAGAAGGCTGCAGTGGGGCCTTGGTGTGCAGGCGGCCTGGAGCAATGGGGGGATCGGGTGACTGTTAGCCGGCTCACGTGGGCTCGCCCTGTCCTTGCGGGGTGCAGGAGGCTGAAGGCGCAGACCCTCTTGTGTGGGGGACCCTGGGCATAGTTGAGGGTAAAGATACCTTTTTTTCTAAAGAAACATCTTTAGTGAAGATTAGAATCACAGGGTATAACCCAAGTATTTAAGCAACGTAGTGAAGTTTGAAATGCTTTGAACCATAGCAGAAGCACTGCACTGCTCCAGTGGTGAGAACCCACTTTGTACTTTTATCCCCAAGTCTAACGTTAGTTCCTCAATTCTTCTGATCTTGGTTTCCCACTGATTGTTTTTGAACAGCCAGCGTGTTTCTGGTGTATGCCGTAGTTTTGTGTTTTGCCCATTTTTCTCTTGGGTTGTATTTTCTTTCTTTCTTTCTTTTTTTTTTTGCGGTACGCAGGCCTCTCACTGTTGTGGCCTCTCCCGTTGCGGAGCACAGGCTCCGGACGCGCAGGCTCAGCGGCCATGGCTGACGGGCCCAGCCGCAGATGTGGGATCTTCCCGGACCGGGGCACGAACCCACGTCCCCTGCATTGGCAGGCAGACTCTCAACCACTGTGCCACCAGGGAAGCCCTGTATTTTCTTATTAATTTGTAAAATTTTTGTATACTAAGTGTAGCAGACCTCTGTCTGTCATGTATGCAGAAAATCCTTTTTCCTACTGACCATTTGTCTTTCTCAGTTGGAGTGTTTATTCCGTACAGAAGTATTTGGTTTTATATAGTTAAAGAAGATACCAGTCTTCTTTTCAGTTGATCTGTTTTTCATGTCATACTTAGAAAGGCTTTCTCCATCCCAATATTATCCATAAAATCTATCTGCCCATGTTTTCTTCTGTTACTTTTATAATTTCTTTCTTAAACAAATGGAAGTAATGCAAACAGCACTGTAGAAATATTTTTTCCTAAATAGATATATACTGGACAAACATTCATTCACAAATGGATATTTTCCTCATTAATTCAAGTTTCTAACTTTTTCAGATCCGAATCTCTGTACAAATTTAGGTCGGAGGTTGTTTAATTTGTTACTTACCTGTTTTTCAGCCAGTACCACGTTGTTTTAATTTCAGCAATTTTAAGATACACTTTAACATCTGGTAAGGCAGTGTTCCTTCTTAGTATTTTTGTTTTTCAGAATTCTTCAAGCTGTACTTACACATTTTCTTTAAAGTGAAATTTAGAATCATTTTGCCAAGTTTCCTACAGCCCTCTCCACAACATACAGGGATTTTGAGTGGTGATACAATGTGTATAGAGCATATTTAAACCAAGGTGACATCTTTAAAAAAATTAAGCCACGTTTTCTATAGTATGTCTCTCAGTTTATCCAAACATTTATTCATGTTCTCAAATCTTTTTGAGAACTATTATGTATTCATACTATTATGTAGGATGTTATAATTGTATATTGATTTTGTATCCTGTATCTTCACTAAATTTTTAGATTAGTTTTAACAGTTTTTTGGTAGTCTTGAGGGTTTTCTATATATCCTATCATCTCCAGATAGAGACTGTTTTGCTTTTTCTGAGTGAAAGGATACCTTTTATTTCTTTTTCTTGTCTGACTGCTATGACTAGAACTTCCAATATTATGTTGCAATTACGTTGAATGAAAGTGGCGAGAGTGGGCATCCTAGTCTTTTTCCTGACCTTAGAGGAAACGTTTACAGCTTTCCACTGTTGAGTATGATGTTAGCTGTGGACTTGTCATATATGGCCTTTATTATGCTGAGGTACATTCCCTCTATACCTGTTTGTTGAGAGTTTTTATCATGAATGGATGTTGAGTTTTGTCAAATGCTTTTTCTGCATCTGTTGAGATGATCGGATGATTTTTAACCTCTGTTTTGTTACTGTGGTGTATCACCTTGATGGATTTGCAGACACTGGACCATCCTTGCGTACCTGGAGTAAACCCCGCTTGATCACGGTGTGTGGCCCTTCTAATGTGCTGCGGAATTTGCTTTGCTCACACACTGTTGAGGATATTTGCATCTGTGTTCCTCAGGGATATTTCCCTGTAATTTTCTTTTCTTGAGGTGTCCTCGTCTGGTGTTGGTGTCAGGGTGACGCTGGCCATGTAAAATGAGTTTGAAAGTGCTTCCTCCGTGCCCCCCTCCCCGCCCACTTCTTTGGCAGAATTTGAGAAGGTGTTAGTTCTTCTTTGATTGTTTGGTAGAATTCGCTATTGAAGCCATCTGATTCTGGACTTTTGCTTGTTGGGATGTTTTGATTACTGATTCAATCTCCTTGCTAGTAATTGGTCTGTTCAGATTATTTCTCCATGATTCAGTCTTGGTAGGTTGTTTGTTTCTAGGAATTTGTTTCTTCCAGGTTGTCCAGTTTGTTGGTGTATAATTGTTCCTAGTGGTCTTTTTTATGATCCTTTGTGATGTAAGGATACCTTCTGGGGAATTAAGTGAAAGCCTGTCCAAGTTCTGAACCTTGAGGCTTTAGGCCATTTTCTTCAATTCGGCTCTCAGAACACAGTCAGCTAGATACACCCTCAGGCAGGATTTCAGACTGTTCTGAAAAGCCTAAGAGAAAATCAAGATACCGTTATCCTAGCCCAACTAGATCTACTTCCGGTGTCCTCACTGCTGGTGAGCCCTGCCCACTGCTCACGCTTCTGTCTGTTCCTCAGTGGGTACCGACCACCGTGAAGCACCAGGCACTCCAGGAAAGGGCTTCTGAAAGGACAGGCAGGGAAAAAGCACTTGAAACAGAGATTATTCAGTGAGATGGGGGTGTAAAAAGAAAGAAACTTCAGAGAGGTGAGAGAAGACACTGGATCCATGAAACAAGCATCGCTATTAAGAACGAATATCAGAGAACAAGGAAGAAAATTTGTGAATTAAACATACGCATCACAAATTAAGGATGAAGTGGATTTGGAAGACAAAATTCAGGAACTCTCACGGAGAGCAGAGTAAGGTTACAAATCGGAAAACGGAGAAGCGACGAGGAAACTTGGAATCTGTCTACAAGGTCCAGCTCCATGGCCTCTGCCCCTGACATACAAGGTCCAGCTCTATGGCCTCTGCCCTGACAGAGGACGAGCCAAGTAGAGGCTTCATGGATAACGTTTCAGGAATGACCATTCTGAGTTCCAGATGGAAAAGGCCGTCGAATGTCCCGTGCATTGTATGGAAACAGCTCCACACGCAGCAGACTTCTTGAAAATTTGAAACCTTGGGGGTTCCCCAGGAGAGAAGATCCTGAAAAGTTTCTCCAAGAGAAAAAACCCAAAGGTCTTTCAAAAGATCAGGAACCTGGATGACGGTTGTCTTTGCAACAGCGGAGTGCAGCCTGGGAGACAGTGAGCCAGATTTCGTGCACAGTTTCGGAAAGAGTACTTCTCACCTGAGTGGGAAGGATTAACGATTATGAGTGAGAGCCGAGTGCAGGTGTTTCAGGTGTGCCAGGTCCCCATGGGGGTCTGTGTCCTGTGCTCCTCTTGCTGGGAAGCTGCCGGGGGAAGTTCTCCACCGAGATGGAGCAGAAGCCGGGAAAAAGGAGGGCGTGGGGTCCGGGAAGTTTGCCGACGAGTCTCCCGGGGGCAGGGGGTGGTGACCTCCACTCAAGACCCGGACCGGTGTCCCTGACCCTCCCGAGGTGGCGCCCCGGAGATGGCTCACAGCCTCCCTGACGCGTTCGCACGTCTAGAGGAGACGTAGTGAATTTGGGAGAGCTTGATGACAACAGTGACAGTCACGATGAGAACAGCTAAGGGGTGGGGGCGCTGGGGCGCTGTCCCTCTGCCAGGCGAACGCCCACGTACAACTGTCTGTACAGTCGGCCCTCGTGTCCACGGATCCCCCTCTTGCAGACCGCGCGGCGCTGTAGTGCGCGTTTCCACGTTAAGTGCACCCACGCGGTTCAAACCCGAGTTGTTCAAGCGTCAAGTACTCACTTCAGGGAGATCAAAATGTCATGTGAGGAAGGAAATGTGTGCTAGTACCCAGCTCGGATCATCTGTGAGCGGAGCTACCTGTCACAGCAGCAGGAATATTGAATTAATCTAACCGAATTTAGGAGATCACTGTTGGGAAGGCAGTAGGACAGGAGATGTGCATGTACCTCCCTGTGCCCTTGCGTGCCCGTGTCCATGTGTCCCTGCGTGCGTGTGCATGTGTGTGTTTCACTGTGCGTTTCCGTGTTTGCACGTGTGTGTGTGCTGTTTCTAAGCGTGTGTGTGTCCCTGTGTGCATGCCTGTGTGTGTGTGCATGTATGAGTGCATCTGGTGGTGATGGTGACCAGAGAGAGCTGATTTCCCCTGCCATGGAGAATGGCCCCGACCAAGAAAACAACAGATAGCAGTTTAAGCATTATTTCATAAAGGGGACCACTGTGTGCCTTTGTGGGAAAATTTACATGTTAAAGTGCTGTGTTCAGATATGAGGAGTTGTGAAGTAAACAGCTGTTCTAGGAATAGCATCTTCATTTTCCAAGAATAGCTTTGAAAAATGACAGTAAATTCTGTTGCGTGTCTGTCAGCCTTGATGGTAAGAGTTTTTCTTGCTTCACCCCGCTCTGTCTCAGGTGAGCACTGTTCTGAATGGTCTGTTGGATCAGAGCTTCCGGGACCGAGCCAGTCAGAAGCACCAAGGCCTGAAACTGGTGGGTGCCATCCTGCAGAGCTGGAGGAGCTGCGGCCCGTGGTGGGCCAGGGATGCTGCCCCGGACAGCAAAATGGCCGTGCTGACCTTGCTGGCAAAAATTCTGCAGGTATTCTGAGAGACCTTGAAAATGTAGTTGCGTCTGTTGCTTATGTCTTTAAAAATTTGATGGAGGTTTCTTGAAAAGCTCATTTGTTTGACAAATAACTTGGACAATTGCTGATTACTTACATTTTATACTTTTCCATTATTTTACATAATTATCTTTTATTCTCATTTTCATTTCTTATTCTTTATCTTCTCAGTGAAACTTTACATGCGTTGTCTTAGCAGATAGTTTTAAAATATTTCAGAACAGGAATTGTTGAAATGCTGTTGGCGCCCAAGAACAAATGTATAGGTCATTTCTGAAATTTAAAAAACGGAAAAATGCATTAAAGGAAATTAGAGGCATAATGTAGAAATGTGTTTTCATTTTCCCTCCTTTAGATTGATTCATCTGTATCTTTTAATACAAATCACAGTGCATTCCCAGAAGTTTTTACAACATATGTTAGTCTACTTGCTGATCCGAATTTGGGTCTACATTTAAAGGTAAGTGGTTGAAAAGATGTTTTTCAGATTATGTTCTCCATCTTTTTTCCTGTTCTGTATTTTTGTGTATTTGTGATATTTTCTGTTTTCTTATTATGGAAAATTTCAGACATATTCAGAAGCAGAGAGACCAGCACAGTGACGCCCGGATACCCGTCACCAGCTTTTGTGGCCCTCAGTCATCTTTCTGTTAATTAATAACAGAAAATATCTCTCTTACTTTTAGGGTCAAGAACTTAACAGATTTTGTAATTTTAAAGTCCTGTAGTAATTAGATTTTACACTCCAGTAAAGTGTGGCCTTCATGAAAACCATCTTTGTAGTGGAACATGAGGGTATTTCTTTGGAATTTTCTGCTGTATGTGATTAGTCAGGTTTCACATTTCTCAACACGAGGAGGTCTGGGAACTGACCTGCTACCCAAGGGAGGAAGGAAGCACACCGAGTGCTCTGAAGCCCTGAGTTCCGCAGTCGCCCCGTAGGGTATTCACGATAGTCTTTCCTCACAGAACTCAGGCAGCGCGCTTCTAGTAGAGGCTGCGTTTGCAGAGGAGATCCACACGCAGAGTCAGGCTGCCCTGTCCTGTGCTCACACGGGACAGCCCTGGCTCAGCCTGCGAGCCCGAGAGTGGAAGCCGAGGGCCGGGATGCGTCTTGCTGGTGGGTTTGATGCTGCCGAGGAGGTGTCCTGAAGTGGGCACGGAGTCCACACGTGTGGTGCTTTCTTGGCGCAGTCTTTAGAAAGCAGTCGTTGCACTCGTTGTGCAGAATCCCTAAGCCAGTCTCATGTTGCGCTCGCTTTGCAGGGCCAGGCTGTGATTCTGCTCCCATTCTTCACCAGTCTCACTGGAGGCCATCTGCAGGAGCTGAAGCACGTTCTCGGGAAGCTCATTGTTTCTAATTTCCCTATGAAGTCTGAAGAGTTTCCCCCGGGAACTCTGCGGTACAATAACTACGCGGACTGTATGAAAAAGGTTAGTTTTTAGTAGTTGCAACTAAAATTAAGCACTGCTTGTTTCCTGTTAACATTTCTTAGTGAAAAGAAGTTAGTGAAATATTCAGAGTCAGAGAGTGTTCTAACTCGAAGGATTCATTTTACCTCATTTTGAAAGCTTGTCTGTGGGGGCCAATGCGTACCTGAATCCTTTGGGGCTAATTTTTCTCCCATTTAAAATTTGTGAAATATTTTATGTGTAATGTATAAGCTTTGAAGAATAATACCGAAGAGAGCTAAGAAATAGAATATCACCTATATGGTGCAGTTTCTGAAGTTTAGTTGACTAGTGGTCATTTGAGAAATATCTAGTGGGTATCACTTAGTTAATATACAGCGTAAGTTCCCGAAACACCGGGGGCTTAGCCAAGAAACTAGGTTCTCTCCCTCCTGTACAGTTCTAGATCCTCTACAGGGACCCCGTCTCCTTTACCTTCTTCTTCTCTGTCGTCCCCCACACGTAGCATCTGCCTTGTCCAGGTTGGCTGATCCAGCTCCTGTCTTGTCCCTTCTAGCCAACAGGAGGGAGGAGAGGGCAGGAGAGAGCATCCCTTTCCTTTAAGGGCTTAATCCAGACCTTGCACGTATTAATTCTGCTGATAACCCACTTGCCACATACAAGCAAGTGAGACTGTGAATGTTCTTATTTTGGGCAGCAGTATACTCAGCTAAAACTCAGGGGCCAGCCAGTAGGGAAAACGAGAGAATCACCATTGGAGGGAGGGTAGGTGGTGGTCGCCCATACTCGTGATGGACTGAACCCTGGGCTCAAGAATACTAAAGATACTGTCTTTGTTTTCAAGGAGCTTATAGTAAAGTAAGGAAGAAACGATGATTAAAACACACTGTAATAAGTGCCAGGGTAGAGATACACATACTCTCCAAGGATGGCTGCACCAGTGTATCCCGTCCACATGTTTTTATGGTGTGACTTTCCGTCACATGGGGATAAAAGAGACGTCATACGTTTTGAGCAACGTAGTCTGATTTTTCTCCTGTTGCGTATGGGTTGTCCTTAAGGACTCACTAGTAACAAGAAAACAATGCAGTGGAAGTGATGCTTGTGATTCTAAGTCTAGCCTTAAAAGGTTTCCAGCTCATTCCTGGGTCTCTGGTCTGTGGGACCCAGTCACCATCCTGTACAGAAGCCACGCAGCCACGCGGAAAGGCTGTTTACAAACCACCCATCCACATGGGTTCTCTCCTCCCTACCCTGATATGACTTTTTTCTTTCAAACATGCAGAGAAGTTGGAAGAATAGTAAACAAGCATCCATATAACCATCTCTTGTATTCAGCAGTTAACTTTTTGTCACATTTGCTTTGTCTGTGTGTGCGTGTGTGTGTGTGTTTTGACTGAAACACTTGCGAGTTAGCTGCAGACATCCTGGTGCTTCACTGCTGAATGTTTCAGCAGCAGTTCCTGAGAGGCAGGCACCACGCTGATACTAGGCCCAAGAAAATTCTCGCTGCTCTCAGACCTTGTGCTGTTTTGTCCATGGTCACGTTTCTCCAGATGTCCCTGTGTTGGCTGGATTTTTCAGACCAGGATCTAAGTAACGATTGGCTCGAATGTCATGTCTCTGGTGTCTTTAAATCCAGGACTGCTTCACCCCCATCCCTTTTATTTCTTTGCGACACTGGGTTTTGGAAGTAGCCCGAGCGCGTCTCTCGGATGCTGTCCTGTTTGTCTGATTGCTCCCTTGAGGTGCGTTTTGGCTTTCCTCACCCTCTGTGTTTCCTCTAAACTGGAAGTTAGGCTTCAAGCTTGGCCGTGAGATTCAGGCTAACCTTTCTGGCAACAACCCCACACCTGGAGGCAGGTGTCGTGCCCGTCCCCTTGTGAGCGACCTCGCATCTGGTGGCCTGGTTGACGTGGTAACCTCCTCATTTCTCTGTCGTATGCTGTGTTCTTTCTGCACCATCATGCTGGTACCATCTGAGTTTCCTGCTCCCCAGCGATCTGCCAGCAGATGGTTGTCACGTCCACAAAGGTTCTGGGTAGATCTTTAGTACTTTCCCTTAACGTAAATGCAAGTGCAGACAGTCGCGGCACCTTTGAAGAAAGCTTCCAGTCTAAGAAAGATGTAAACCAACAGGAGAAAGGAACTCAGAGGGAGCAGAGGCAACAAGTCGAGATAAGAATGTCGAAGAGACTGTTCAGAGCAGCTTCAGAGAGGAGAGACAGTATATCAAGTGCATGAACTAGAACAAGAAAGCGCTCTTGGAAATTAAATACACGAAAGAAAAATTTAAAAACCTTCACCAAATGGAAGATAAGATTGCAGCTGTCTCCTAGAGAGTAGAGCAAAAGGACATGGAGATGGAAGATGGGAGGTGAGATGAGAACACTGGACCCACAGCCTGGAGTTTGTGTGCTGTGCAGTGAGGGTGGTGTGAAGGGCGCACGCTGCCGCCCCCAGAGGGCCCGGAGCCGAGGAGAGGCGTCGTGGAGGTGAAGAGAGGGCCCCAAACACTGTTGGAGGAAGAATATCTGCAAAACTTTTAGAGAATCAAAACTCAAATATTTAATGAACATTGTTATATGCCAGGCATTCCATAGCTGCAAAAATGACATATTAGCATTTGTTAATCTTTGTGAATTGTTATAATTTGCTTTCCCTTTTTATTTGAACTGTCAAAAAACAAATCCAATGCAATTATCATCATCATCATCATCATTATTATTGGTGTGTGTTTCTTCTCTAGCTTCTGGATGCGTTGGAGTTATCGCAGAGTCCCGTGTTGCTGGAGCTGATGACAGAGATTCTTTGTCGGGAGCAACAACATGTTATGGAAGAATTATTTCAATCCACTTTCAGGAAGATAGCCAGAAAGTGAGTCATTCCTAGTCTGGGATTCCAGGAACCATATGTGTGTTATTTCTGTGGGAGATTATCATCTCTGTCCTTGAAAACGATGAGTGCATTATTTCAGTAGATGCAGGTAAAGTTTTGACAAAATCCAGTGCTCATTTACTCATCGATGATAAAACTTGGAAAAGATCATCTGTGAAAAACCAGTAGCCAACAAAATATTTCATAGTGAAAGGCTGAATTTTCCTCCAAAGTTGGGAACAAGGCGAGGACGTCTGTTCTTTTTTATCCAACATAGTCCTGGGGGTTCTAGCCATTGCAATCAGGCAAGCAAAAGAAATAAAAGGCAGTCAACTTGGAAAGAAAGAAGTATAACTGTTCCTACTCACAGATGGCACAAGGCAGAGAATCCTAAAGATCTACAAGAAACTGTTTGAACCAATAAACAGTCATAGAAAATTTGTCGGATTCAGAATACATAGTAGTCTAATGTCAGTGGTAGTTCTGTTTATGAACAGAGAACGTTTGACACTATAATTACAAATGTAATACCATTCATAATAGCACCAAAAAGAATAAAACACTTGGGAATAAACTTAACACAAGAAGCACAAGACTTGTACAGCAAAAATTACAACCTATTGCTGAAGGAAATTAAAAAATTAAAGATCTAAGTAAATGGAGAGATGGTCCATGCTCATGAGTTGGAAGATGCGATATTGTTAACATGGCAGTTCTATTCAAATTGCTAGGTTTAATGCACTCCATATCCAGATTCCAGCAAGCCTCAGTTTTTGGGTACAGGAATTGACTAGCAGTTCCTAATATTTATATGGAAATGCAAAATACCCCTTAACAGCCAAAACAATTTTGAAAAAGAGAGACAAAATGGGAGGATTTTTCACATCCCAGTTCTAAAACTTACTCCAATGCTACAGTTGTCTCTGTGAAAATTAGTTAATATTTTTCAATTTTAGAACTTTTAAAAACAAAACAGAAGTAAATTTCAATCAGTGGCAGTTATTCTTTTTTATGTTCACACTGTTCCCATCTGTGGCAGTGGGAGTCCATGGCGGCCGGCTCCTAGGTTCTTGGGCAGCCTTCCTTAATCTCTGATGTCTTTTACATGTCTTCTGGCTCAGCAGATCACCGCAGGCTCACCTTGACCCAGAGTCAAGCTGTTTCTCTAGAGAGCCCCGTGAAACGGCACCTAGAGACCACAGGCTGGGTCCTCGGTGAACTTAGTGCTACAGGGTTATAGCACTACTACTGGTTAGTGCTGTACTGAGGAATAGTTTTGTTTGTTTTAAGGAAAAGAAAAATATCCTGATACTTTCCTTTCAATCTTAACATTATGGGCTTTTTATTACTTTTATTATTTTTCCCTTACATTGTAGATTTTAATTCTTTTCTGTTCAGTGTTGTTTTTAATAACATTTCACCAGTATTTAATTGCTTTATCCTATAATACACATAAAATATTTTCAAAACTAACACTACCAGTATTACTACTAAGAATAATCATAGCTGGATGAAGTTAACATTTTAAATTTTATTTATAATTTACTTAGAATATATTCTCTGAGGATATACAGTCAAATTTTGTGTTCCAGAATCACTTGAAAGTGTTTTTCATTGTGCAGTTATTATACCAATTCATTAGGTATGCTTTAATTCATTTTCAGAGCTTAGAAGTTTTTGTGTTCTTTTTTTGACTTAATTTTCTCATTGAATATGTAAAATACATACGTGATTCGAACGTTAGAAGTACGTGACGTGCTACGTTCAGGAGCCTTGCTTCCTGCTCCTGTCGTCTTCTGCCCTTTCACCTTTTTTTCTACTTCGTGTTTTCTACAGATCATGCTAAATCAGCACGTAGAGATCTTCTGCTTTCCTTTTTTTTTGTTGTTTTTTAAACAACTGTGTAATTATTCACTGTTTGGAAGTACCATGTGTTTTGAAGCAGCCCCTACTGATGCGCTTTCGGTCAGTCTTCTGCTGATGAGAATAATGGCGTAGTGAATAGCCCTGTGCACATGTCATGTTGTATTTTGCCAGTGTAGCTTTGGAGTGGATTTGTAAATGTGAGTGAAAAGGTAAATGCATTTGTGACTTTGCTAGATATCACCACATCCCCTTTTGGAGGCTGTATTATTTGCATTCCTTCCAGCAGTGGATGAAAGTATGTTTCATCACAGTCTTGCCAGTAGAGTATATTGTCAAACATTTGGATTTTTTCCAGCGTTAATAGGGGAGAAAGGATTTCTCAGTGTTGCCCTAATTTGTATTTCTTTTATTATGAGTAAAATGGAACATATATTCATATATTTAATGCTCATTTGCATTTACTTTTCAGTAAACCATCTGTTGGCCCATTTATGCTCTTTTTCTTTCCCTCCTCTTTCCTTTAGGTTTCTGTGTAAGGGCTGTGCGTCTCCACTGCTCAAAGCAGGATGCTCCTTGAGAGAACAGAAATCTAGGACAGTGTCCAGATGAATATTGCAGAGCCCATGTAGATCTAGTGGTGTCCTGCAACCTCACATTTTTGTGACTGAATGATGTTCAAATCCAGTATTTTTGCTCCGGGTCATAGCTAACTTCTGAGCGTCGAGATTTTAGAACTGGAAAGGATTTTAATGATCATTCAGTCCTAACCTCTTATTTTTATAGGCGGGGAAGCTAACGCTATTCTTAATTAATAGATGTATAGACGGACTCGTATACGTGATCATTCATATACCGTGTTACCCAGATGAGAAAACAATGGGCCAGCTGAATTCTCTCTGCCTGGCAAGTAGGAATGGTGGTTCATTACTGAGGAAGAGGCTGGAATTGTCTGATCAGGATTCATGAGTTTCAGGTTCTGGGATACATGATGGTGTCGAGGCTGAGTCTCTTCCAAAGCCTTCCAGAAAGACCATATTGAAAGTAAATGAAAAAAGTTCTTTTTCCTAATGCCTAAATAGGCATGAGGATTTCTGGGGATGAGTTAAAATAACATGACCTATGTATAAATGCTCCTTGTATTTCCTGGTTTCTATACATATGATCTTTAAAGTTATTTTTCTGATTCATAGTCATTGGCGTTCACTTTGCTTGTAATGTAGTAGGCCGTCATGAAATATTTGTTGCAAGCCTGAATGTGCATGTGATTTTCTCTTTTTCTTAGGAGTTCATGTGCAACACAGTTAGGGCTTCTGGATAGTGTGTACGGGACGTTCAGGAGGGATGACCTTCCCAGCGTCACCCGCCAAGCGACTGTGGACCGCGTTCTCCTCACTCTGTTGTGGCACTGTGACTTGAGTGCTTTGAGAGACTTCTTTAGCAGCATTGTGGTGGATGCCATTGATGTGTTGAAGTCCAGATTTATAAAGGTATCGTAGTCTGTTATTAAATTGAATGTTAATAAGAGGTGACAGGTCTCCATGGTCAGTGTGGTTAGAAACCGCCATGTGTTCAGTCAAGGGCGTGTGCAGCTCAGGGAGCGTCGCCTCCATGTCCTGGTCTCAGCCTGCAGGCACGTGGTGTGTGCGTTAGTTTCCTCAGGCTGCTGTCACAGGGGACCACAGATGTGGCTTAGAGCCACAGGCCTTTATTTTCTCTGGAGAACTAGAAATCAGAACCTGAATAGAAATAGAAATCAGAAAATCTGTATTTTCTCTGGAGACCAGAAATCAGAAACCGTTTCCTGGGGCTGCACTTGCTCCGGAGGCTCTGGGGAGGAGACTGCTCGCCCTGCCAACAGCCTCCAGAGGCACCAGCACCCCTCGGCTTGTGGCCACGGTGCCCCTTCCCGTGCTTCTCAGGTCACTTGGCTTCGTCGTCCTCCTCTTCTGTTTTAAACAGTCCGCCATTTTTCTTCTTTTATTGAAGTGTAGTTGACTTACAGTGTTGTGTTAGTTTCAGGAGCACACCAAAGTGATTCAGTTATACATGTACACGTGTCTGTTCTGTTTCAAATTCTTTTCCATTATGGTTTATTACAAGGTACTGAATGTTTCCTGTGCTATACAGTAGGTCCTTGTTGTTTATCTGTTGTATGTATAGTGGTTTGTATCTGCTAATCCCAAACTCCCAATTTATCTGCTCCGCCTCCCCTCCCCCTTGGTAACCACCAGTCTGTTCTCTGTGCCTGTGAGTCTGTTTCTGTTTTGTAACTAAGTTCATTTGTGTCATACTTTAGATTCCACATATAAGTGATACATGTGGTGTTTGTCTTTGTCTGACTTCACTTAGTGTGATTATGTCTGGGTCCATCCGTGTTGCTGCAAATGGCATTATTTCATTCTTTTCATGACTGAGTAGTAGTCCATCATATCTGTGCACCACAGCTTCAGCTTCTCTAACCACTCCTCTGTCGATGGACATTTAGGTGCTTCCAGCTTCCACAGTTCTGTCTAATCTCTCTCTGCCTCCTGCCTGTAAATATGATTGCATTTCGGGCCCACTTGGATAATCTCAGGATCCTTTGCTTCATTTCACCTGTCTCATCCCTTCTGTTGTACAAGGTAACAGTCACAGGTCTGAGGCATTGGAATGTGGGTATCTTTTTGGGGCTATTATTCAGCCTGACACAGTCTAAACCCATTACAACATCAACTTTTAAGTCCAAAACCTCATCTAAATATTATTAGCACAAGTCCCAAATCTCATCATCTAAATCATATAAACCAGATATGGGCAGGTTTTGGGTGTGATCCATCTTGGGGCCAAACTCTGTCCATTTTTGGACCTGTGAAACTAGAAAACAGGTTATTTGCTTCCAGAACACAGTGGTAGGACAGGTATAGGATGATAATTATAGACGCTCCTGTTCCAAATAGGAGAAAATGGAAGGAAGGAGTCTGTTTTCCAAAGCAAGTTTAAAATCTGGCTGGGCAAATCCATTAGGTTTCAAGACCTGGGAATAATGCTCTGTGGCCTGGTGCTCTGCCTTCTGGGCAGAGACTCCATCCTTGGAGTCATTCTTCTTTTTTCTTGAAGGTTAGCAGGTGTTTGTCTGTTTGTTGCCTGTAGAATTTGGGGAGTGCAGCATCCTTTTTTCCATTTCATTTTGTCTCTGTCCCTTTCAGTTCATCTGGTGTAACATTCTCAGAAACCTTCTGTCTCTTTCATGCTCATTCTGGAGATTCCCTCTGTGAGATAGGAGAGTCCCTTCCCTGTGCGCGGCTTCTGTGAGGTGGCCGAGCGCAGCCGTGAGCCACAGGCTTCGTTTCTTCAGCCATGCCCTCAGGCTTCTCGCCGAAGCATGCTTTCCCAGCAGCCAGTCTCCTGATGCTAGCGTCTTCTACAGTCTGCACGGGCTGAGAACTTCCCAGGTCATCAAGTTCTGGTTCTTCTTGCTTGACTGTTTCTGTCTCAAGTAATTTCTCCCACCTCACATTCTATTGTAAGCGGCAGAGGGGAAGCCAGGCAGTACCTCCAGCAAATTTACTCGGAAATCCTCTCGGCCCAGTATTCAAGTGCACGGCCTGCAAGTTCTGCCTTCCGCACAACTTCAGAAGACTGTTCAGCTAAGTTTTCTTGTTAGCCGCCTACCAAGGATCCTCTGTCCTCCAGTTTCCAAAAATCTGGTACTTACTTCCTTTTGAGTCCTCACCAGCAACTACTTTAATGTCCGTATTTCTAATAAAAATATGTTTATGGTGATGGGCATTCCCTAAGACAATATTGGCTTTCTGTTCACTTCCTTCTGAGTCCTCGCCAGCAGTGCCTTTAATGTCGATATTTCCTAACAGTGGTCTCTACAGGGCAAGCTAGGCCTTTTCTGTCATACATGGCAAACATTTTTTCTACCTCTACCCTCTGCTCAATTCCAAAGCCACTTAACGTATTTTTTTCATTTGTTGCAGTAAAGCTCCAGCTCTTGGTACCAAAATTTGTATTAGTTTCCTTAACCTGCCGTAATAAATTACCATAAGCTCGGTGGCCTAGAACACAAGTTTATCCTCTCACAGCTTTGGAGGCCAGAAGTCCCAAATGAGTTTCACTGAGGTGAAGTCAGTACTTGCTGCCACACTAAATAGAACACATCAACACTTACATCCACATTTTAGCTCTTGGGCTACCTCTTGTTGAAGTGGTTTAACGTCTTTATTAAAATTATTTTCAATGTAAAGGGCGTTGAGTGTTAAATTTCATCTAGTCAGTAAAATACTTTTCATGTTATCTTTTCTTAGCTGAATGAATCTTCCTTTGATACTCAAATCACCAAGAAGATGGGCTACTATAAGCTGCTCGATGTGATGTACTCTCGTCTTCCGAAAGGTGATGTTCACTCCAAGGAATCTAAAATTAATCAGGTGTTCCACGGCCCGCGTGTCCCAGAAGGAAATGAGCTTACAAAGACCCTCATCAAGTAAGGGTTTACTTAATTTCGGATTGTATGTAATTTGTTAATATTTGTGATGCGTATATTTTTACGCATGTATATAATGTGAATAAATGTTTAAACGAATTTTTATAGTTTTCCTATGTACAGACTACTTAGATGGACATTAATTCAGCATGCTATTGGGTAACGTTCTATCCTAGACGCGTCTTCTATGCAGAGTAAAGCTTTTTCTTTTACTGTGTTTTCCTGCTGTCTTTTCTCCCTCAATAGCTTGATGTGTTTCTAGTGGTATGATTCACAGTAAGGAGGGATTTAGTGTATTTTATTTTTTCTATCATTCAAAATTAAAGGAGTGTCACATACTTCTAAGCAGACGTTTCGTAACGCACAGAGTAGTCAGATCCATTTCCTCTGAAGCCGGCCTTCTGGTGAGGCTCCTCTGAGTGTCGGGCACCGGCGTGCCAGGTCTCTGCAGGCTCACCTTCAGCTCCTCCAACCCTCTCTTCGCGTGTCCTCCTCAGCGGATGACGTTGTCACCATGAGCGTCTTGGGGGTTGTGTTATTTTTCCTTCTGAATCTCTTCAACCTCTGCACACACCCTGCCGGCCCCAGAGCTGGTGGATTATGTCCGCGGGGCTCCTGGAACCAGTGGCTCGTGTGGCACTGGGGTTGCTGGTGAAGCGCCTCAGTGGCCTAGGCTGTGTAATAAGTCTCCCTACCCCGAGGCCTGCCGCTCTAAGCCCCGCTGCCAGAGTGACCGTCCATATGTTACAGGAACCTGATTGTTTTGTTTCCCAGCCTGAAGCCCTTCAGAGGGACCTCGTCCTAGTAGCAGGGGCCGGCAGGCTTCTCCCCTCGAGGGCTGGGCGGTAACCGCTCTGGCTTCCTGGGCCCTGTGGAGCAGCTGGCAGCAGCGTAGATGTGGGGTGGCTGTGTTCTGACCGCACCGTGCTCACGGTGGCTGGCCGCAGCCGGCCAGGCGAGACCGGGCTCCTGGGTGTGGCAGCCACCCCTGCCTCCGCCACTGCCACCCCTCCATGCCCTCACAGTGCCCGCATGCTGCTTCCCCAGGGTCAGTTCAGGCCCCGCCTGGTAGAGCCCTTCCTGCCCCTCAGGCTGGGCCGCTGCCCACCCGGCTTGTTGCAGCCCCAGTAGGTGTGGGCGCCCGTGGGGCCGGCTCACCCCCCTGGATGGACTGACACTCGCCCGGCTGCCCGCAGGCTGTGCCACGACGCCTTCACGGAGAACATGGCGGGGGAGACCCAGCTGCTGGAGCGCAGGCGGCTGTACCACTGTGCCGCCTACAACTGCGCCATCGCCGCCATCCGCTGTGTCTTCACCGAGCTCAAGTTTTACCAGGGCTTCCTGCTCAGTGAGAAGCCGGAGAAGGTAGGCCCCTCCCGACCGCCGGCCGGGCTGCCCGGGGTCTGCGCCCCCCGAGCCACGGTGGGTGTGCTCCTCCAGCCCTGCATGCGGACGCGGAGGGCGGGACCCTGGGGTGGCGTCAGCGCCCGGCATCACCACCTGGCACTCAGGCATCTTCATGTGGGGCTTTGCATTCACAGAACTTGCTCATTTTTGAAAATCTGATAGACCTGAAGCGCTGCTACACGTTTCCCATAGAAGTGGAGGTGAGTGAAATCTTTCGTGGTGTTTCCAGGCTACGAACACTTAGCAAATGCTTATAGAGAAACACACACGTTGTGCTGAACATTAACTGCCCAGTACTCACGTCTGCTGTACGCTGTAAACACTGGAAGCTTCTTACAGTTTGACCGGAGATACAATCTCAGGCAACTACAAAAAATTGGTCATGACTCGGGTTTTCCCTCAACGTGTAAAGGAGAGAAAATGCCACTGAAAGGAGCTCTTAGGACACATCCCTGAAGTTGTTTTCTGAAGTTCCTCTGGTCAGTGATGTTGAGATCCACCCCGATATAGGGTTAGGCCCTGGGGGCCCTGGTGGGAGAGTCGGCACATCTCGGGCGCCGGGAGCAGACGTCTTGGGGGGAAGATGCTCTGGCAAAGGAGCCAAGCTCAGGCTCAGTCGAGCTCAGCGGAGGCTGGGGGGCAGCAGCCTTTCACAGCCCGGTGGGCGGGAGGGTGGGCAGAGTGAGCGGGGGCTGGGGAGCCGGCTGGTGTTCTGGCCTCCACCCCTCGTAGTCTGCCTGGTGGCTCACAGGTTCAGGCCAGTGTTTGCTTCCCGCCTTGAGCCCTTTTGGAACAAGACTGGGAAGTTCTTTCTAGGCCTGTGTTCAGAGAACTAAAGACATGAAATAATAAACACACATGTCCGTTAAGCCTTCAGACACTTAACCGTGCATTACTTGTGAACTCCGCCGCAGCCGTGAGGTGCTGTGACCTGTTATGACTGTGCAGTCCAGGGAACTGAGGCTTATAAGTGCAGACGGCGGGTCCCCGGGCCTGTGGCTGGAGGGGTGCAGCCCACGCGGGTCCCAGAGCCCGAGGGGGGGCACCAGCTCCTGGCACCCGGCTGGGGTGGGGGGCCTTCCTGAAGGGCGCCCGCCTGTCTTTGTAGGGGGTTTTCAGTGCTTTTAAGTTTCGTTAAAGTTTTTGCTTAAAAGTTAGTATTTGTGATTTTTGCCAGATTGCTACTAAAATAGAAAATATGTGACCACGATTCTAAGAAATCTTAAATTGTCTGTTTTTGCCTAATAGGTTCCTATGGAAAGAAAGAAGAGGTACATGGAAATTAGGAGAGAAGCCAGGGAAGCAGCAAATGGGGACTCAGGTAGGACGTTTTCAAAATGATGAGAAAGATGCCAGTAGTTGGTATTTGTTATATAAATAGACAATACTTTAAATAGCCCAGCGTTGAAACTGAATTTGAAAATTTTTATTTTCACGTGGCAAATGGAATTGTACTTTGAAAGAAATGCAGTTAGTTAAACTTTAACAGCACAGAAACATCTCGAGGTGGCCAGAGGGGGCTCAGATGTGGTATGCTTTTTTTTTTTTTTTTTTTTGGTACGCTTTTTTAACAAAAGCAAGATTGACCTGCATTTATTTGCTTGTTTTTGGATTATGTTTCTGTGTTATTTAGATACTTTCAGAACCCTGTGTGAAAGTACAGTCCCATCCTACCCCTCCTCTCCTCCAGACCTCACATCGGCTCCCACCTCCCCGCTATACCCATGTCTGCTCCCTGCGTCCCAGGGAGTTTGCTGTGCTGTTCCCCTAGGTGGACTAATCTCCGCCCCAGAGGCCAGCATGGCCCCTTCCTCTAAAGGAAGTTCTCCTAGCCTCCCTGTTTAGAATCAACTCTCTCTCCCTCCACACGCTCCTGGTTTCAATTTTTTGCTTAATTTTCTTCATAGCTTTTTTTTTCTTCTTCATTTGAGGATAAAATCTGGACCAGTTAAGTTCCTTACATTGAATTAGTTAGTTCTCAGTAGTATCTCTTGCAGCATTTACGTTAGGCTTTATGGGCAGAGTGTACATCATCAGAATTTTCAGTGCAAGAAGTTCTGTTAGCATCACATCCAAAAACCGGATCTAGTTCGACTTCATGCCTTTGTTTGCCACAGGGAGTAACTGCTCAGTGGGGACAGAGTGCAAGGAGGTCCCCCTGGGCTCTTTTTGCTTGTGGATCCGGGTGGTAAGTGAGAGCCACAGGTTTGACGAACGCCTTCGGTGCAGGTATCCGGGTATCACTTGAGCGTAGAGAAACCCATTTCTCACTAGTTTGAGTAAATGTAGTTCCTTCTCTTTTTGCTTCAGGCGGCCCGTGTTATATGTCTTCCTTGTCGTATCTGGCAGACAGTAGCCTGAGTGAGGAGATGAGTCAGTTCGACTTTTGTACTGGAGTTCAGAGCTACTCGTATGGCTCCCAAGACCCTCAGTCCACTGCCGGCCGTTTCTGGAGACGGGTGATTACTGAACATTGTTGTCTGGGGGGCAAGGGGAGCCTCGGGGTGGCAGGGTGCCGGCCTCTCGTCCTGGGGTTCAGCGTCTGACCCCGCCAGCATGCAGGGCGGGTTCACGTTAGCCGGGCTCCTCCCGCGGTCAGGTCAGTGTTTGCATCAGAGCTGCATGAGGCCCTCCCGAGAGAGCTGACCGCGCTGGCTGACTGTTGTCCGTTCCCCCCTGCCCCCCGCCCCCCGGAGGGGTGTTTGCTGTCAGTGCCCCGGCCTGAGCAGAGCCTCCTCCCTGAAGGGTGGGCTCTGGTGACGGGCAGGGGGTGCACTGGGTCTGACGGCTGCTTTGAGAGGTTGAGCTCTGTCTTCCGGGGTCCAGCAGCTCACGGGGTCGTCCACAGCTCACGGAGCCGCTTTTCCGGCACAGCACTCCGTTTCTAGCTTGGGCTGACCTCACGCTGGTCATTCTTTCAGAGAGAACCCTCCCCCCAACCCCATCCCGCCTCCCACCCCCTGCCCCGTCCCAGCTCTGCAGGCGGCCCGCCCCGTGAGCGGCCCCTTGCGTGGCGGTGGCTCTGGCTGCCCACGTGCTGAATGGGCCCAGGTACGGCCGCCCGTGGCCACGCACTCATTTCCCCCCTCTCCGGGGGGCTTGCTGGGTGCGCCTGTCTCTCTCATCTCTCGTGACCCTGGGTGTGTGTCGGTTACTGTTCGGTGCTGAGTGAGCCTGCTGTCACTAACCCGTGACACCCCGCCTCTCTCTTCTGCCCCAGTTTGTAGACGTTACCCATCGCCTGGGGCCAGACACCACGGGCACGGAGGTTGTGAGAGGACTATGTGTCCAGGGCTGTCCGTCTTGGGAGGAGATGTTCTGGAGTAGTTACTGCCACCAGGGCAGACAGAATGACGGAATTCACTAGGACCTTTTTTATTCCTTTTTCTGCCCACTCTCCACAAGCATTTAGTAGCCTAGGCTGACCTTTATCCCAACTGTGCTCTCAGCGTTTCTTGCGCTGTTCTTTCCTGGAAGCCATCTGTGCTAGGGACCACCCAGATCAGTGTGTGTGTGAAATACACCATGCGTGTATGTAAAACCTCAGTGCAGCATCACACTTACAAAATGATTATTCCTGCTCTTTTCTCTTAAGAAGGATCAAGAATGTTTTAAAAGTTTTGTTCTATTATTGATTGAAATTTTAGGGGAAATTAAGGAGTTTACAGAGTTTTTCAAAGTACTGAGAAAAATCGGTAAAAATTTATTCTATAATTCTACTTCAGTAGCTCTACTTTCTATATAAAGTGGCAACGAAGAATGATGCAGGCTGCGGCTCTCAAGATGTAGAGGGTCTGGGCCGCCAGGATGCACACGACTGAACTTGGTCCGAAGCAGCGGTGTCTGCAGTGACACCCTGACCTGAGCGCGAGCCTGGAGGAGAGCCAGTGTGGCCGGGGGCGGGGGGATGGGGTACTTCCCGAGGACACGCGGAGACGTGAGGTCCCCTGCGTGATAGCTCTCCTCGGAGCAGCGCGCTGTGGGCCGCCACCTCACCGGCCTCTCCCTCCCCAGGAGCGTCCAGACCCCGAGGTCCCAGGCGACGTGCTGGAGCTAGAGATGGACGAGCTAAATCGGCACGAGTGCATGGCCCCCATGGCGGCCCTGGTGCGGCACATGCAGAGGCTGCAGGCCACTCGGCCAGAAGAGGTGCCTGGGCTGAGCCGGGGCTGCAGTGTGGGTTCGCAGGCGCGCTGATCTTCCTGGTCTCGCTCGCCGCTGCTCGCCCTGTCACGCTGAGAGCGAGCGGTTCACATCGAAGCCTAAACCGGGTTCTGTCTCAGACACGTGATGTCTTGTCACCCGTCTCCTGCCCTGTCATTGTTGTCTCATAGTGTCAAAATACGAAGCTGTTTGGTTCCACTTCCTTACTGAAGTAATTTTGAGTGTATTATTTCAGGGTTCAGTGCCAAGAAGTCTTCCTCCATGGATGAAATTTCTTCACGACAAACTAGGAAATCCGTCAGTATCATTAAATATCCGTCTCTTCTTAGCCAAGCTTGTTATTAATACAGAGGAAGTAAGTAATTTATGATTTCTTTAAAAATTCTTTGCAATTACATGCATCTACTTAAAAAAAATGCCCACAGTGAAGAAAGACGTAAAGGGTCAGAGCGTGGCGTTACTCTCTGAGTCAGTTCGCCAGCTTGTGTCATTTGCGCAGCATCAGTCTTCTGTCATTTTCTTGTAAAATACGTAAATTAAATTCTTTCGAGTTAGAAGTGACCTGTGTTAGGAAGTATATGTGTTGGCAGTTTTCTTACGGCTGCCAGCCTTCCTGGTTTACAGCAGCAAAGAAAGTGGGGAAAGATTCCCGGTAACTCATATCATTGCTGTGTTTATCCGTTGGAGAGGGGGCTGTGCAAAGGCAGAGGGAGCTGCTGAAGGGGGCTGGGAGGAGGGCCCTCCCAGGCAGCGGACGGCAAGCCCCTCAAGGCCCTCAAGCGGAGAAGAGGCCTGGCCTGGGGCTGCAGCAGGGCCCCTCCCTCAGGGTCACACTTGATTTCTAGTTGCGGGGCTCAGGCAACAGAAACCACGAGCCTGTTTGCGCTGGAGCCAGAAGCCCAAGGCCAGGGTGTCGGCTGGGTGGTTCCTGCTGAAGCTGTGACTGGGCCTCTCTCAGCCGCTGGGGGCTGCGGGCATCTCTTGGCCTGTGGGTGGTCTTCTCCCTCGGTGTGCACACCTGCCTCGTGTAAAAGTTTCCCTTTTCATAAAGACACTGTTACTTAGGGTTAAGGCCCACCCTGATGATTTTCTTTTTAACTCGACGATCTTCCAAGACCCCATTTCTAAATAAGGTCACATTTACAGATACGGGGAGTTAGGAGGACCTCGGCATCCTTTTGGGGCTCACAGTTCAGCCCACAGTACTTGGGGTTCACACATGATTTCCAGCTGGTGCTGCTGTAGGTGCTGACTTGATGGCTGGCAGAAGGGAGCTGGTGTCTGGTTTTTGGTTCGATAAGGGGGCTGCTAAGCTGTGCTTACACGTGTGGCATGAGGTGCCCCTGGAATCACTGCAGGTGGCCCTGCAGCATCGCACACTCCCAGAGCTCGGGAACAGTGGGGGGCCCATTGTCCTGTGGAACGAAAGATGAGAACTTGTGTTTACAGCTGTTTTTAAAGCTTGAGCCTTAAATTTATCCTTTTCTTACAGTTTAATAATATAGGAAAGAAGTTTATATTTTAAATTTATAAATAAGCCAGTAGACATACGTGGAGAGTATAAACTTTTTTTTAACCTATGGAGTACATGATCAGAAACAATTTGCGACCACACAGATTTAAGCTGTGAGAGTAGATGAGAAAACATTTGGGAAAAGAAGGTGGCAGAGGGGAAGAAGGTTGATAGTCTGAGTTACACTTCAGTCTGCAATTTCTGAAATAGATTAAATGGAATTTAGTATATGGAGATGCTTTGGATTTCAGAGATCTTGGGCATGTGTAGTATGTAGCAGAATGACTTCTACAGCATGGGAAGAAGTGAAAAAACAAATTAGCCTCATGCACCTAATTTTTATATTCTCCTTTCTAATTTACCCTGTGCATTCGCAGCCGGTAAAAGTAGGATCCTCCAGGGCTGCATGTTGCTCAGATGGGGAGAGGTTGGTGTAGAATGCCTTCGTTTTTATTTCTCCGAGCGTAGGTATAGCAGAAGGGTTTTAAGCAAAGAGCAGATCAATAAGAATCCATTTCCTTTGAGCTGTGGTTTCAGGACCCATGAGGAAAGACTTCAGCTGAGAATCTAATCGAATTAAGCAGCATACTTGTTGGCATTTACACCTGTTTTGAATTTAGGTCGAGTCGTAACGTAGAATGACGTTCCTGAACTCACATCTTGGTTACTCAGGGCATTCCTGTGACATGTGACCTTTGAACTCTCACCTAGGTCTTCCGGCCTCACGCGAAGCACTGGATCGGCCCCCTGCTGCAGCTGGTGGTCTCTGAAAACAACGTTGGGGGCGGGATCCACTACATGGTGGTTGAGATCGTGGCCACGGTTCTTTCATGGACGGGAGTAGCAACTCCTGTGGTGAGAGCAGATGCGCCTTTGGTGTCCTCTCCCAGAGCAGCGCTGGACGTGATCCAGGCTCCTGTCCGTCCTCAGTGTTTCCAGCCTGGGTCATGCCCGTCTGCGCTGCTGCTGTCCCAGGCGGCTTCGTTTTACTGCCTCAGTTGTGTCTTGTTCGGTCTGCTTTCGTTAATTCCTCCAGCCTTGCTTTTAGTTTTAAGCTATCAGGTGTTTGTGCTGTTTTGCTTATTGCTTTAACTTGCTAGGAACTTGGAAACTGATCATTGGTTTATTAAAAGTATGTGTAAAATAAACATCTGTAGACCCTGAGTGTGAGGTTCGGAAAACGCCTCCTCTGACTGAGGTCATGAGCCTCTGGCATTCATCTTGCCAGCCTCCCTACTCCCAGAGTGTGACGGTGGCCTGTGATGGCTGAGATTGCTAAGGAAGTGCCCCTGGAGAAGGGCACTGGCCAGTCCTGACGTAGTGTGGGTCTGTGTGCTGGAGCTCTGCCCGCTGGCTTAAAGACATCAGCACTAATAGTGTCCAGAGTCCTCATGGAAAGATGTCCTGGGATGGCCCTAATTAAACATAACGTGTGTCCACGGAGCTGTCCCATGTGTTTGTGTCGGGATGTGCCCGTCTCATTTCGCAGCAAACCAAGTCTAACTGAGGAGCCATTGAAAGAGGTTGATGCAGACGTCAGGCGTTCAGCTGGGCTGGGAGAGTGAGCTGCCAGGTGTCAGGATAACTGATTAGAGCACCAGCCAGGGTGAAAGTCACAGTGAACCTTTCACCACTCGTTGCAATAGTCTGAGCAAGAGGCTGAAACCAGAGGAAGCGCGTCTTCCCTCCCCATGACACCCATTCCCTGCACCCCATGGAACAGCCTCCCTGGTCAAGGGTCAGGGGGCCAGCACAGATGTGGGTGTCATCTCATGGTAGAGGGAGCCCCAGCGGAAAGGCTCTAGCAGTTTGGTGGGACCCTGGGGTTGGGAGGAACGCAGTGGGTGGGGGGGGGCATCTTCCGCATAGGGAGGTCCCAGCAGAGGCCCTCGGGAGGGTATGAGTGTCTGGCGGGGGCAGGGGTGCTGCAGGGCCCTGGTGGCCTCTCCGCCTGCTGGGTGGAGGCCCGCTAGGTAAAGCCTTCGAGTTACAGTCGCACAGGTGGCTTTTAACCACGAAGCAGACTCCTCACTGAATGCCAGCTTTCTTTTATAAATCGACTTTCGGGTCAAAAAATGCTTTCCCAGAATGCAGTGCTATGTATTTACATAGAATTTCTGTACCTTTTTAGGGGGTCCCCAAAGATGAAGTGTTAGCAAATCGATTGCTTCATTTTCTAATGAAACACGTTTTTCATCAAAAAAGAGCTGTGTTTCGACATAACCTTGAAATTATAAAGACGCTTGTTGAGTGCTGGAAGGATTGCTTATCCATCCCTTACAGGTATAGATTGGCTAGATTTTGCACTATCGTTTGAGGGTCTTTTACACCTAGCACGTTGTGCGCGATGGTTACGGTGAAAGTTGCTTGAATGGGTAGAAGGAGGAATGTGATCCGAAGTGGAACCTACAGGCAGGTGGAACGTTGCCACTAATGCATGCAGGCTCCGCGTTCCTCACTAGAAGCACCTCTGGGCGGCCGTCGCCTGCTGGTGTGGGGTTTACCCTGCCCTTCGCTGCCCCCCAGGGGTGATTCCTGCCGGGCACAACCTGGGGCAAACTAAAACTGCCGGAAGCTGTCAGCCGAGGGGAGATTAGGACCAGCAATTAGATGGTAACTAGTACTTAGTGCCTGTGCTGCAAAGGCAGAGCAACCTGGGTGTGAACCACGAGGGTGGGAAAAGGAGTATTTCTTACCCTGAAATTAGCCACAGAAAGTTTTATGTTTGTCTTCCGGCTTCTTACGTGTGACACGTTATACTGTTCCTTTATGCTCATGTTTCAGGTTAATGTTTGAAAAGTTTTCCAGTAAGGACCCTAATTCTAAAGACAATTCCATAGGAATTCAGTTATTAGGCATCGTAATGGCCAACGACCTGCCTCCCTACGACCCAAAATGTGGCGTAGAAAGTGTGAGGTAAGGTCGTTCTCGGCTTGTTTCTGTTTCTGGTTAGAGTACGCCTGAATCGGACTGGAGACTGGAATATTGTTTAACGTTGGTAAATTTAAGGACTCGGACCATGTTAAAAATATTTTGAAGAAATATGTTAGTGGAGTGAATGAGGGAAGTGAGTTTTCAAAAATTAGTGTGATTTTTTCACGTAGTTTTGGCAGACAAAGTGTTAGCTCTTTTTGTTATTTTCTGAAGTGACATTTTCACCCTTGATTCCTGAGAGCAGCATGAGCGCTGGAGAGCCTTCACGTCAGCGTCATGACCACGAAGCAGGTGGCCGGGCCCTGCTGCCCTTCGCTGCGGCCCTGCCACCGCTGCAGCCTCCGGCCCCTCATCGCCCGGGGTGGGGGGTCCACATGGAGGGGCTTTAGCAGGACAGTCCTAACTGCACAGAGAGGAGGTGGGGTCCGTGCAGAGCTGGATGCTTGGTCGAGTCCATGTCTGCCGACATTTCCCGTCTCTTTGGAAGTTCTTGCTCTCTCGTTGGTCCTCCAGGGTCAGCCTCTGCGGCACCGGGGGCGCCAGTCGCCTGGTGTCACGGATGGACGTGCGGCCCAACACAGGGTCAATGGGAAGTGGTAACTTTTGGACAAGTGACTTCTCTGAGTTCACGTCCTGCTGTCGTGAGGCTGGGGAGCATCCCCCCCACCCCCGGGTCTCTGTGTGTCCTTCTCCTGTGGTATAGACACCTCTGACGGGGTCAGATCTCAGGTCGCAGCTGATTTCACTGCAGGCCCGGCAGGCCGAGCCTCCACGGCTGTGTCAGAGCTTCTGTGCCTCTGCACCTGGAGCCGCACAGGTGTTCTGGGCCCCCTGTTCAGGTGCCGTTCATCTCTGGGCGTGGGGAGTAAAGTCCTGATACGCTTCTGTCAGACGACGGGATGGGTGGTGTTATCCTTACTTACTTTCTACATTTGTCATAGATACTTCCAGCCTCTGGTCGACAACATGTCCTTTGTCAAATATAAGGAGGTGTACGCGGCAGCAGCAGAAGTTCTGGGACTTATTCTTCGAGACCTCACCGGGAGAGAGAAGGCGAGTGTGTTGTGCACTTTGATATAAATACTCGTTTTTCAGTTTTGACTTGACACGGCCCTTGATACTTGTAGCCGCTACACTAGGAAACCAAAGTGGGCATTCCGGATTTATTACGATTTTACTCTCTTTCCTACTATGTACAGTGCTCAGTTTTTTAAAAAGACGTGATTTTTTTTTTATTTCGGACTCTTGGAAACTTGGCAAAGCATGTAAAGGTGGTGACTTTCTTTTTATTGTAAAAATCAGGATATGAGTATGTAAGCAGCTTTCACTCCTCTGAACTTGGCCTCAGGAGTCCCTTTTGGAGAAACTGCCCTGGTAGAGCCTTGCTGCGGTTCGGGCGGAGTAAACGGCTAGAGCCCTCCCCTTGTACTTCTGGACGTAATGTAGCTGTTGGGTAGGAGAGGGCTTCTCAGGGAAGGGCTCTCCATCTCTGCCCTGCCCACTCTGCACGACTGTGGGGAGGGCCTGGTTGCGTCTCTAACGTGCGGCACACATTCTCCATAAGTTATCATTAAGACGTGCGTAGAACCGCGTGGGCCCTGTATGGAAATGGCAGGCTGTAACTTACTACCGTGTGTCTGTCCCCCGTGGCTTAGCATGCTGGGGCCTGCAGAGCTGTCCCCCACGGCGACAAGACGCCGGGTTGCAGCCTGCCCAGGATGGCACGCTGGACCAGTCCTCGGCCCTTTGTCACTGCCTGCAGGACACTCTGCCCTCTCCTTCGCTGCCGTGTCTTCTCCCCCGGCCTCACGGCTTGAGAACTGCCTTTGCTCGTGGTCCCCAAATTCCTGTCTCCAGTCCCCTCCCCTCCTGCAAGGAGCCAGGACGAGGAGCGGCCTGGGAGAAGCCAGGGCGTCTCGAGGGCACCAAGGCCGCCCACAGTATATTGGACCCCTGCCCATTTCACCAGTAAGGCATTCATTTGGATTTAGAACATTTAGCAAAATTAAATTAAGCTAAAAGGAAATAGAACGCCCTCCCCCCCGCCAAGAAAATCAAACTTCACTTATAATTTATTTTCGGGACTACTAGCTATTTTTGTAAAATAAAAACATATTCAGATTCACAATCTTGTAACGATACGATCCTAATGTCCTTTAATGGTGGGTTTCAATTTACATAATACGCTTAATTTTCACCATGGGTGGAGCACATTACGGCAGAGCCCGGGCTTAATCTCTCATGACTTAAATTTCAACTTAATGGGAATGATAAACCCTCTCGTTTTACATAGTTCTTTTCTGAATATAAAATGGCATCATTGATTTAGTGTAGAAGTTTGGAAAGCAGAGTGGAACACAGAAGTAGGGGTCACGCGTGTTCTGACCACTGACCAGCCTGGCCCCTGGACCGTGGGCTCCGGTCCCGAGCACCCCTGTGCCCCCTCATTGTTCCATGCCGTCAGGGTCCCGTGTTCTATGGACCAGCCTGGCCCCTGGACCGTGGGCTCCGGTCCCGAGCACCCCTGTGCCCCCTCATTGTTCCATGCCGTCAGGGTCCCGTGTTCTATGGCTGGGCACTTACTCCCTGGTGGGCACAGGCTGTGGGGGAGCCGGGGACCTGTGGCGGAGGAAGGCAGGTGCAGGGGGATGGGCAGGGCACGTGCAGCTCGAGTTCTCTGAAACTGGTTTGACCAGAGACGTGAACACTAAGCACCGTTGAGTCGCTGGTTTTCATTCAGCTTCTCAAGTGACTTGCGGGCAGCGTTCTGGTGTCAGAAGGAAGTATAATCTTGATCGTTCTGATGCCTGGCGTGTGGCCACAGCCCCCTAGCCTCTGGAGGTGCCCAGTGCTCAGAGCCCCCCGGGGCCTCCACCTTGTGACGCTGTACTTAACCGAAGTTCCCACCTGGTGTGTATTTGAGACAAGCTTAATCTTCCAGACGCTGGAGGAGTCTGTGTGTGAAATGGTGGTAAAGCAGTTGAAGCGGCATCAGCACACAGCGGAGGACAAGTTTATCGTGTGCTTGAACAGAGCCGCCAAGAACTTCCCTCCTCTCGCCGACAGGTGGGGGTCAGCGCCGCCTCCCT
>NW_020173037.1:393636-422928 GCF_003031525.2 Neophocaena asiaeorientalis asiaeorientalis | reverse complement strand
TGGTGGTGGGGGTCAGCACCACCTCTCCTCACCGACCTTGCCCGCTGCCCAGGTTCATGAGCTCCGTGCTTCTCCTGCTGCCGCGGGCCCACGGTGTGATGAAGACGCTCTGCCTGGAGGTGGTGCTGTGTCGTGCAGACGAGAGGGCGGACCTGTACCTGCAGTTAGAGAGCAGGGGTTTCGCGCAGCTCATGAGGCACAGGTGAGTGCGTCCTCGGATGCAGCTGGCTCGTAAAACGTCCCTTTGCTCAGCTGTTCCCCTCCACTCAAGGCACTTGCAGGTTGTCGCTACGTGTGTGTTCCCTCTGCATCTGCGTCTTTTCTCGTCTTGCCTGTGTGCACATTTTTCCATAGTGATGAACTGTGTCGTTGTGTCCTGATTTTCTCCATTCAGTGCTTACTAAGTATCTGCTGTGTATAGAGCATTCAACTGGTGCTTATTTAAGCAGGTAGACACACGAGGAAGCAGGCGTGCACCGTCAGGACCCAGGCTGCACTTAACCCCCTGCTTGACACGCCAGTGCATGACTAGCACTTGAAGCCATTTTTTAAAGTCGTAACATCCTTTCTGTTTAGCTTATTTTGTTTGACATTGCCGGGTTTTTGAAAATGAACTTTTTATTTTGGAATAATCTTATTTTTACAGAAAAGGTAAGAGATAGTACGTAGGATTCCCACACACCTTTCACCAGGTTCCCCATCTTACATAATCACGGTGAGTTCGTCACAACCAAGGAGTTAACGTTAGTACATGTCTGTGAACAAGGCTGGACTTTATTTGCATTCAGCAGTTTCCTCACTGACGCCCTTTTTCTATTCTAGGATCCAGGCAAGATACCACGTTGTTAATTTACTTTTAATAATCTAGCCCGCGATAATTATTTTCAAGAATGTAATTTTTATATAAGTGTAGTATTACCTATAATATATATTTTTTTGTTTTTTTGCGGTACACGGGCCTCTCACTGCTGTGGCCTCTCCCGTTGCGGAGCACAGGCTCCGGACGTGCAGGCTCAGCGGCCATGGCTCACGGGCCCAGCCGCTCCGCGGCATGTGGGCTCTTCCCGGACCGGGACGCGAACCCGCGTCCCCTGCATTGGCAGGCGGGCTCTCAACCACTGCGCCACCAGGGAAGCCCTAATATCATATTTTGAAATACAGAACATCACAAAAAAGAAAAAGTTACCTGTCATATCTGAAAGTCTAGTAATAACAACTGTCGAATTTGTGTGTTTTTAAAAATCCCTCTTACCGTAGAGACGACGAGAGACAGAAAGTGTGTTTGGACATAATTTACAAGCTGATGGCAAGATTGAAGCCCGTGGAGCTCCGGGGACTCCTGAGCCCTGTGGCGGAGTTCCTGTCTCACCCCTCTGCTCTGTGCCGGGAGCGGATGTACAGTATCCTCATGTGGGTTCACGACAACTACCGGTGAGCTCCGCTCTGACAGTTTACGGCGCAGTCTTTGGGGGACCGTTTGGGTGCCTTTAGCAGTCTGGAACGATTAAGATGAATGATAAAGTATTTAAAAATATGTCATTAATAATTGAAACAAGTTTAGTGTATTGAAATATATCCTTACCTTAATTGATTTTGTGTTACCTGTGGGAAATACTCAGAGCGTGGCATTATGGGTTGAGCTGAAAGTGTAACTTGTTTCCATAGTTATCCCTTTACAGTCTGACAAGATTAAGGAAAGGGGCTGCTGGGATGTTTCCTCCTTTGGGGCTGCGACCACGCCACTCCTCATGGGGCCTCATGGGGCCTCTGTGGCCCTGTTCCCCCAGCCGCACCAAGGGCCCGTGTCAGGGTGCAGGTGCCGGAGGGTGGGTTTGGAAGTTCGCGGGAAGAGGCAGGTTTTGTTTCTTCAATTCTGGACAGTGCTCTTGGGGTTGAACAAAAGCAACAGAAGGAGCATCAATGGATTTGTCATTTTGTCACTTTTCTCAGAGATCCAGAGAGCCAGGCAGATGATGACTCCCAAGAAGTATTCAAGTTGGCGAAAGACGTGTTGATCCAAGGATTGACCGACGAGAATCCCGGCCTTCAGTATGTGCCCCTCCTGCAACAGCTGGGCTGGGCGGGCATACTCAGGGGGTCTCGTTCTTGGCCAGTGTGGGGTCTTTCAGAGGTGTTGGAAGCACATTTGCAGTATCAGCATTTTCTCTGCCTCTTGCTTCCATAGTGTGTGATAAAAATGTATTTCAAATCACATTAAGACCTAAAAATCCTGACACGTTACTTTAACATAAAAGCCTTGAAAAAGTGGCGCGGGTTCACACTCTCTCTGCTGTGCCGTGACGTACAGCATTTCAAGATGAGAAATCTGTAATAAAAATTAGTGGGTTATTGTTTCCCGTTTAACCCAGAGTGAGGTCTCACTGTGTGTATCAGTATCGGGTGACATGTTTGCAGCCTTGGAAATTGGAGGGCGCTCCAGGGTGATCACACGTGGAGAGAGGACAGTTGTTCCCCCGAGGGCTAATTACGTTACACTGCATAAGGAGCAGTGTAGACTTCTTCGTATGATTCTGTATATCAGCGGACTTTTAACTGTGCTGGAATTTTTAATTCATTAAAAGTTGTATTTGGATTTCTTAAACCTTCACAAATTATAAAGCCTAATCTGGTTTTTAACCAGAATAGTTTGAATATTTTATATTCATATTATGTTTTGAATATTGTATAGCACTGACTTTTAGAGTGAATTGTCTTATTAGCAAGGCAATGAAGGACTATATATGTAATTTCTTTCAATGTTTTCTCAGTTTCAAAATATCTAATGTTGTATTCTCATCTTTGGAAACTTGCCAGGTAAGAGATGAGAATAACACCACCTAGTTTCACCTCTTGCTAAATAATGCTAACATTTTGGAATCTTTCTCCCCTTCAGCACATACATTGTTTGTAAGTCAGCTTACCCTGTTGACACAGTTTTGCCTATGGTTGCCCTGCGTTGAGCTCTGGGCGGGGGCGGTGGGGGGGCGGCAGGAGATGCCTTCCCTGCCGGGCACACGTACAGGCCTCCTTCTCTTCTTTCCTCTCTGCCCTTCAGATTAATGATTCGGAACTTCTGGAGCCACGAAACTAGGTTGCCGTCAAACACCTTGGACCGCTTGCTGGCCCTAAATTCCTTATATTCTCCGAAGATAGAAGTGCGCTTCTTAAGTTTAGCGACAGATTTTCTGCTTGAAATGACCAGCGTGAGCCCCGACTTCCATAGTCCCGTGTTCGAGCACCCTCTGTCGGAGTGTGAGTTTCAGGTGAGCTCTCACCCCTGTGATCTGAGCTTTCCCTGCCTGTTGCTCAGCAGACATTGTCCACTAGTGTTAAATGCCTTCCTCTTTTCTTTAATTGAGGTATAAATGAAGTATAGCATTGGATTAGTTTCAGGTGTACGTGGTAATGATTCGGTGTTTGTATGTATTACAAAGTCACCACCACAATAAATCCAGTTAACATCCGTCACCTCCCAGTTACACATTTTCTTCTTGTGATGAGAACTTGCAAGCTCTACTCTCTCAGCAGCTTTCAAATACGCAGCAGTCACCATGTGTACATTGTACCCCAGGACTTACTTCTTTTATAGCTGGAGGTTTGTATCTTTTGACCCCCTTTACCCATTTCTCCCATCCCCTACCCCTCACCACCAGTCTGCTCTCTGTTTTTATAAGCTTGGTTTGTTTTTTGTTCCAGATTCTACATATGAATAAGACCATACAGTATTTGTCTTTCTCTCTGACTTATTTCTTGTAGCCTTCAAGGTCCATCCATGTTGTTGGCAAATGGCAGGATGTCATTGTTTTTCAGGGCTGAGCAGTATTTCATTGTGTGTGCATGTCTGTGTGTGTGTGTGCGTGTGTGTGTATGTACACCACATCTTCTTTATCCATTCATCTGGCGATGGACCCTTAGGTTGTTCCCATGTCTAGGCTATTGTAAATAGTGCTGCTATGAACATTAGGGTGCCTGGATCTTTTTTTTTTTTTTTTGCTGCGTTGGGTCTTTGTTGCCGCGTGCAGGCTTTCTCTAGTTGTGGTGAGTGGGGCCTACCCTTCGTTGTGGTGCGCAGGCTTCTCATTGCGGTGGTGTCTCGTTGCGGAGCACGGGCTCTAGGCCTGTGGGCTTCAGTAGTTGTGGCACACGGGCTCAGTAGCTGTGGCTCGCGGGCTTAGTTGCTCCACGGCATGTGGGGTCTTCCCGGACCAGGGCTCAAACCCGTGTTCCCTGCACTGGCCGGCGGATTCTTAACCACTGTGCCACCAGGGAAGTCCTAGGTTGCCTGTATCTTTTCAAATTAGTGTTTTCGTTCTCTTTGGATAAATACACAGGCGTGGAATTGCTGGATCGTATGGTAGTTGTATTTTAAGTTTCCTGAGGAAGCTCCACAGTTTTCCACAGTGGCTGCACCAGCTTACAGCCCCAACAGCAGTGCACAGGGCCCCCTTCTGATGACACCCATCCTGACAGGTGCGAGGTGATGTCTCGCTGTGCTTTGGTCGGCGTTGCCCTGACGACCAGCGTGCTGGCTTCCTGATGTTATTTGGAATCCACGCACGTTCTTCCTGAGACAGCGCCTGTGCGTCACTCTGCACGCGGCGCACCCTCGTCCCTTCAGCCTCCACGTAGCTGTTCCTCTCTCCCCTCCCGCCACCCCCGTAGATGCCCGTTGGCGCCTCGGCCCAGCAGCCGCGGTGGCGCAGCCCCGTTGGCGCCTCGGCCCAGCAGCCCCAGCCCTCGGCCCAGAGCTCCTGGAGCAGAGCCCGCCCTGCCACCCCCGCGACCCTAGCGCCTGGCGGTCTGGGCGCCGGGTGGGGGCTGGGTGCTCAGAGGAGCTGAGGCGTTTCCTGAGGGTGGGCGTGAGCCTCTGGATGCAGAGTGTGGAGCAGTAGGAAAGGGTTTTTTCCTCCCCAGGACTGATGGGCTTGTCTAGTTGGCAGATAACTGTTCCGTTAAAACTCAGTTTGAAAAGGTTCTTAAGCTACTTCTCACAGAGACACATGAAGTTATAGTACGTACGTGCTGATGGGACCATTAGATTTTAAATAAAGCATTTGAGTGTTGCCGAGAAGGGCCACTGCTTCACCTGAAACTCTCGTGTGCAGGAGTATTCTATTGATCCCGACTGGCGCTGTCGGAGCACGGTCCTCACTCCGATGTTCCTGGAGACCCAGGCCTCCCAGAGTGCGCTCCAGGCCCGGACGCAGGATGGGCCCCTCTCGGCTCGGCGGGGGCTGGCCGGGCAGGTCCGGGCCACCCAGCAGCAGCTCGACTTCACACCCACACAGAGTGCAGGTAACGCGTCTGCCGCGAGGCGCCGGCTGTCGGGGCAGCAGGGACCCCCCAGAAGACATGAAGGAGGAGGGGGGCTGAGTTCCTGGAGGGCAGACTCGGGGGGTGGGCGGGGACAGGAGTCCCGTGGGGACAGTCCTGGGGGTGGAGGTGGGGACGGCTGCTCAACCAGCAGGCATGCTGGGCGCTTAGAAGCGTGGAGTCCGATGGGCGTCCTGTGTCCACCACAGCCAAGAAAGGGAAGAAAAGGGTTATTTCTGATTGGAGAAAGCAGGAAGAGTCTTAGTACGTGTACGTTTTGGTTTCATTTAGTGCATCATGTTTAAAACCCCTTATTACCTCAGAAGCAAAGCAGAGCTAAACCAGATTCATCTCCTGTGTTTGTAGTTCATTAAACTTTCCTTTCTCAAATGAGTCAGCTGGTTCCTTTGATCAGCAGAGTACAAGTTGTAGAGTGAAATCCCCAAGTGGTTTTATGTAAATTCTTCAGTGCTTTTCCTTCGTGGGATTTCTTCACATTTCTGTTGGTTCTAGAAATAGGAGTGATTTGGACAGTTAGTGTGGAACTTTTATGACACTGATGCTAGAAATCACGGACCTTAGTACCTTGTTGCAGACACAAAGTATCGTTCTTAGGAGCAGGTGACATGTCTCCCACTTCTCACGTTGAGGACACGGGAGCCCGCCGCCCGTGTCTTCCCGCGGGGACCTGGCCGGCTCCCGTCTTGGTCACTGCTGCCAGGCGGCGGCCTCTGCTCTCGAGCGGCGTGTCCGCGGCGTGTCCCCGCTGCCCTGACGCGCCTGTCACGCCTGTTTGCAGGGGGAGGAGGCTCCTGCCACTGGCTGACGGGGGGCAGCATTGACCCGCTGGGGGACGGCTCGGCCCCCGCCACCGAGTCCTCGCCCTCGTCCTCGTCCTTGCTGTTTGCCCACAAGAGGCCTGAGGGGTTGCGCGGGGCAGCCCCAAAGTCAGTGGGACCCGACTTTGGGAAGAAAAGGCTGCGCCTCCCAGGGGACGAGGTGGACAACGGAGCAAAAGGTAGGCGGTCGCCGAGGTGTGTTGAAACGCGCGCCTCCGTGAGCCTGTGGCTGTCCCCGCGTCCCGGCCCCCGCGTGGCGCCCAGCACTGTGGAAGCATGGTTCGGGGTCCAGAAAGCGGTTGAGTAAAGTGGGCTCAGCCCCGTCGCTTAGTGACTTTCTGGAAGTTTAGGGGTCACAAGAGGAGGTAGGATGTGGAGGCTGAGCCTCAGAGAGTTGAGGTCCGGATGGGGTAGAGAGGGGTCAGGCCAGGCCTGGACGGTGGGGAGTGAGGACACAGGCGGTCAGCTCGGGGCCGGGGCGGGGGCAGGTAAGGAGGCTGATGGGGTGGGCTGGGGGCCCTGGGAGGAGCCCCGGCTCAGGCGGGGAGCCAGCAGACAGGCCAGCGCCTCAGACTCGCGGGAAGCGATGGCATCCGCCCTCGGCCAGGTCCCTCGTGCGACTTCTACAGCTCCGGTTGGCGTTTTTATTGCCCCTTTCCTTTGGGTCTCAGTCACTCTCTCTGGCTCTGCGTCCCCAGCCCTCGCCCGCCCCGCACCCACTCGTGGGAAGCGCGTGCCCTAGCCCTGGGCTCACCCACGTGCCCGAGCAGTTCACGCCTGAGCTGGGGTCACGTGGGCCTCTTTTCCCGTCGCGTGCGGTAGTTTTTCCTGGGTAGTAACGGCTACTCCTTCCTTCTGTGTGGACGTGTAGTTGGTTTACAGTGTTGCATGAGTCTCTGCTGTTCGGCACAGTGACTCGCCGACACACAGATGTTCTTTTCTTATATTCTTTTCCGTCATGGTCTATCACAGGGCATTGAGTGTATGACTGTTTTCTTTTTCTTTTTTTACTTCTACCAACTTTATTTGCCAGGTGTCAGCCATTCAGGTTTCTAAACCAACAGACTTCTTTTCATATTTATATTTTTATAATTATGAAATATTTCAGATATAAACAAAATAAAAATAATATATTTGACATTCCTGTATCCACAGCCAGGCTTTACCAAATTTAACTTTTGCCACAATTATTTCAGTTAAAGAAAAAACCCTAAACAAAAACTCTCCCAAATTGTATTTCACTCCCCTCCATAATCTTCCCAGAGGTAATCTTCGGTCCTGAATTTTGTGTAGCTCATTTCCACAGGTAATTTATGTACTTTTATTCATAACTTATATTCATAAAAAAAGTAAGGCATTGCTCTGCATGTTTTATAAAATATTATAAAATGTTTCTATTTTCTACATGCACACTTTTTGTTCAATATTGTTTATCCATATTGATACACATAGCACAAGTTTCTTTTAAATCATTGCATAGGATTCAGTAGAATGAATATACAAGAGACTGTCAATACTCTGTTTATGAACATTTCGGGTTTTTTTTTTTTCTTTTCTTCCCCTTTCCTTTTTTTTTCTTTTCTTTTTTTCTTTTCACTCATTATTTCGAACAAAGTTACAGGAGCAGCTTCTTGTGTACGTGACTATTTTCTTTAGCTGTTTGGCTTTCTACACATTTGTCCCCTAGTTTCCTCTGAGTTGCACAGCTGTTGTCTGTGTGAAATCTCCCTTGAGCCTCCGAGTGCTGCGTCCAGGCTGCTGGCCTCGGACTGTCCTTCCTCGGTCTGGTCCTCCTTCCTGGGGGGCACCTCCCCGGAGACCTTCCAGGGTAGGGGTCAGCGTGGTGGCTCTTGTGATGCAATGCTATTCACTGCTTTGCAGGCACTGGTGCTTGTGGGGACAGAGCTCTGGGCTCTGAGGAGCCTGGTGTGGCCTCGTCATGGTCCTTTGTGAGGACAGGGTCTTTACTCTGGGGATGCTCTCAGGATCTTCTCTTTAAGACCAGTTTTAGGAAACGTCACAAAAGGGTCCTTAGGTGCAGGTCTGTTTTAGTCCATTTTCCTGGGCTTGAGGAAGGCCCTTTCAGGCTGCTAACTCCTGTTTTTCAGTTCTGGAATATTTTTGCTTGGGTGATTTTGTTTGTTTGTTTTGTTTTTGTTTTTCATTGCTCTAGACATTTTATTTTATTTATTTTTTAAAAAAATTTATTGAAGTATAGATTTACAACATTGCGTTAATTTCTACTGTACAGCAAAGTGATTCAGTTACGCATATATGTGTATCTATATACGTTCTTTTTCGTGTTCTTTTTCCATTATGAAAAGGGTTCCGTCCTCTCCCGTGGATGATTTTGATGATGATTTCCAAGTGTCAGTTTTCTCTTTTTGGGATTCTGTTTGACTATCAGACCTAATGGATTAGCCTTCTAATTTTCTGTTTTTACCCTTTTAAAAAAATATATTTTATTTATTTTTAAATTTTGACTGCGTTGGGTCTTAGTTGTGGCATGTGGGACGTTGAGGCACACGGATCTCTTGTTGAGGCGCGTGGGCTCACTAGCTGCGGCGTGTGGGCTTAGTTGCCGCCTGCCCGCCCCCCCGCCATGTAGGATCTTAGTTCCCCGACCAGGGATCGAACCCACGTCCCCTGCCATGGAAGGTGGATTCTTTACCACTGGACCACCAGGGAAGTCCCTGTTTTTACCCTTTTCGTTCTCTATTCTGGGGCATGTCTTCAACCTTATCTTCTAACCTATGCTTTCAAGTGATGACATCCTGTTTTTAGTTTCCATGAGCCTTTTTGGTCTCTGAACATCCCATCGGTCCACTGTTGCAATATCTACTCTGCTCTTTCTGATAAATGATCATTTTTTGAATTTCCTTCCTAGACGGCCTGCTTTCAGCTTTTGCTGTTTTGCTATAGTTTGGTTCTGTTTTTCCTATTTGAAGCTTTCCTCAAGCGACTGGTGGCTTCCGGCTTTAGCTGTGTTCCAGCCGGGGCGATAAACAGTGTCTGGAGGGGTGGCTGCACGTTGGGCGTGTGCTGACTGGCCTCCACCATGGCGCAGAAGCCCCCCCTTTTGTGCTGGTTGGTCCCCTAGAGGCCAGATCTCCACCCTCCTGCCTGCAGGCCCAGGGCCTGGTGCCGGGGCGGCCCCGGATTCCAGGAGTCCTCACGGCCCCCAGGGTTTCTGCCCCAGCCTCGCGTCCCCGAGCCCTCTCCGCTGTCCCCGGGTGCTATCTGGCCTCTGCCGGTTCTCTCCGCATGGCCCTCGGTCGGCACCGAGGCGGCACGACTTGCTGTTCGCCAGCTTCCCGAAGTGGTCAGCGGTTTCCTGTGCAGCTTTGTTTTGAGAACAAAACTAAGGGGAGGTAAAAGATGGAGCTCAGAGACAGCCTCGCTTTTGTGTCAGGGATTCTGGGGAGGAGGACAAAGTCGGCCGCGAATAACCAGCCTGTTTTCTGTTCTTCAGGTCCAGACAATCGGGCAGAAATATTGCGATTACGCAGACGGTTTCTAAAGGACCGAGAAAAACTGAGTTTGATTTATGCCAGGAAAGGTGTGGCTGAGCAAAAGCGAGAGAAGGTTTGTGTCTCTTTCTAGCATTTGATCAGAAATGGCTGTTGTCTGTCAGAGGACGTGTGCCGAGGACACAGGCTCCCTGTCGGTCTAGAGTCCGACTGTGGCGGCAGCCCACTGGGGGTCCCCTGAGCTGCTCCGGCCCGCCCTCCCCTCGGGGGCTGCTCTCTCTGGACAGACGGGCTTTCTCCACACGGTGGAGACGAGACCGCCCGTCCCCCTGGGGTCCTGCCTCCCAGCTTCAGCCCCTCTCGACGCCGAGGCCGGAGCCCTGACCCAGCTCGGGACCAGCAAGCCATTGTGAGCAGGGGGTGTGCTGCTGGAGGTGCCACGGGGGTGGGCGAGGAGAAGGGCTGGGGCTGAGCTGCCCGCTGCAGCCACACCTGTGGCACGAACCGGTGGCTGGACGTTCCTCAAAATGTGGACGTGACGGGAGAGTTTGTGTAGCCCTGGCTCCAGTGTGAGATACAGATCAGTGATGATGCCCAGCTGTTACAGGGCCAGATTGTGAGTGAAAGCCCTGTCTTGTTCTAACTCAGCTTAAATCCTCAGCCACTTAACTTCCAAATTTGAGCACGGGGTGGTTAAATGGTTCCCCTGGGTCTCCTGTGGAAAGAAAACGTGCTTTCACCTCCCTCTCATCCCTGTAACTGTGGCAACCAGCGCAACTAATGCAACACTTCAGGCCTGTTGCCAACCCCATTCCACCGGAGGCGTTTGAGCTGCAAGCCCCTCGTTCAGTCTGAATCCTGCCTGGGCTTCTGGGGAGCCAGGAGTGGGCTTGGGGGCATAGGCACTGGGCTGACCCCCGAGGGTCTCAGGGAGAGGGTGGGGATGACCCGCGCTCAGTGTTGGGCGCGCTCGCCAGCTGGGGGCGTGTCACCTGAGTGCTTGATGGCAGAGCTGTGGTCCGGTGTGTACAGCAGACAGAAAGCAGGGGCAGCGCCGGAAACTAACCAGGGGAGATGAGCACGCTGGGGAGCCTGTTAAAGAGGCTGGAGTGGGGGGCTCCGCAGAGACGGTCCCTGCGGAGGGAGCAGCTGCAGAGGTGCGTTCCCGGCAGCGTCGCATGGGCCCCGCGTGGGGAGAGCAGGGCCGGCAGGGTGGGGCTCATCGCGAGGTTTGTCAGACTGGAAACACAGCCTCTCGTTTATGGCTTTAAAAAGTTTTAAATCAAGTTCTCTGATTTCAGAGAAACTCAGATTTCTTTGTAATAAATATTTAAATAATCTTCACTGTTCATCTGACAGTGGTTTTTTGTTCCAGATTTATCATTTGCCAGACTGGTAAAGCATAGTGACTAAACCGTCTTGGTTAGAAATTGTCATTGATTCACTTTTTTTTTGCAAGAGATTTTTTGATGAGGACCATTTTTAAAGTCTTTATTGAATTCATTACAATATTGCTTCTGTTTTCTGTTTTGGTTTTTTGGCCACGAGGCATGTGGGACCAGGGATCGAACCCACACCCCCTGCATTGGAAGGCAAAGTCTTAACTGCTGGACCGCCAGGGAAGTCCCTGATTCACTTTTCTGTTAGTGGTGGGTGCTGACAGTTTCATAGCTCACACGCTACTGGTATTCTTTCTTTTTTTTTTTTTGCGGTACGCGGGCCTCTCACTGCTGTGGCCTCTCCCGTTGTGGAGCACAGGCTCCGGACATGCAGGCTCAGCGGCCATGGCTCACGGGCCCAGCCGCTCTGCGGCATGTGGGATCTTCCCGGACCGGGGCACGAACCCGTGTCCCCTGCATCGGCAGGCGGACTCACAACCACTGCGCCACGAGGGAAGCCGGCTACTGGTATTCTTAACTGAGAATTCTAATCTTCCTCCGTTGCTAACGACTATAGGAGATGAAGAGTGAGTTAAAAATGAAGCACGAGGCCCACGTCGTCCTGTACAGAAGTTACCGTCGTGGAGACCTTCCTGACATCCAGATTCCGCACAGCAGCCTGATCACCCCCTTGCAGGCTGTGGCCCAGGTCGGTGCTGGAACCCACCTCATGCTCGCAGGGCTGCCTCTGTGCAGGGCAGAGGTGCTGATCTGTCCCACACGGTGGGCTCAGTGAAGGGCCTTGTCCCCAGTCATGGCTCTGCCGCTTCCTAGCTCTGTGAGACCCTGACACGGGGTACCATCGAGACACTTTGCTCTGGGCCCAGTGTCTCTGTGTGCCAGTCACACATTGAGTCTGTTTTTCTCACCAGTAATGTCAGTGGGAATGAAACAGTGTGTAAGTTGCTAAGTCACTTAAATCATTGATTATACAAAATCCTCTTTCGGGGGAGGATCAAGAGAGCTCTTTCGGGGGAGGATCGAGAGAGCGACAGTGGGATCAGTGTCCTTCTCTGGTAATTGTCTTATTAGCCGGGGATGGGGAGTACTCTTCTCAGTCATTCGGGGCTAAGTGTACTGGGAGTGAGGGACGTTTTCTCACTGAATTCTCTGACAGAAGCAGGATATTTATCCCTGCAAAGTCTGATCAAGGTTTCTTTGACTTTAATTGAAGTACTGTTTATAATCGAAGGGTATCATACATATCACGTAATACATGACTATGCTGTAGGTGCTGAAACGTGATGCCTCATATTTTACGGCACTTAACTGGCAGTACTAATGTTGATGATAGTAATGGATTATGTCTGTGTAGCCCATACTGCTTGGTAAGATTTTTGTTTAAATAATTACAGAGTGACAGGAATTTGCAAAAATAGCCCAAGTCCTGTGTCCCCTCCCCCAGCTTCCCTCCGTGGGGACGGCTCACGTCACCGGAGCACCTGAGTGAGCCCCCAGTGTGACCAGATTGCAGACGCGCGAGTCCCACCACTTCCCCTGCGGCACTGTTGTGTGTGTGTGTGAGGTTCTGGGCCGCTTGTCCCACGTGCAGGTTCACGTGTAGAGGAAGGAATTTGTACACAAGAGTCAGTGGGTGTAGACGTGGAAGCCCCCTGACAGACTAAGTGGACCCCACGTAGCAGAGTGAGAGGCCCACCTGGCAGTAACCGTCTCCGTGGAGTGTAACGACGGGCAATATTTATTTTCTTCTTGTTTCCTGATGCGTATTTTCTAAAATTTTATATAAGAACCCTTATGACCTTTTATAAGACAAATACATTACCTAAAATAGAGTAATGAACAACATAAAATAAAGAAAAATCAAATTATAGTTTTTATTCAGACACAGCTTTTACCAAACAAAATAATTTAAAAATTTTATGTATTCTTGCTTTCATGCCTTCATTTTAAAAATGTAGACGCTGCCTGCTGGGAGCCGTTCTCAGCACTGGGGTCTGTGCCCGGGGACAGTGGGAGGGACGGACTGTGTCCGTCAGCCTGGCCACCCACCACGCAGGACGGAGGTGGCTCCTGCTGGCGTCAAGGGATTAAATGGACACGGTGATGGGGCTCTGGCCTGTCGTCTAAGCTCAGGGCCATTTTCCAATGTCTCCAGGCTGCTGTCAGTCCCCAGGGATGGCCCTGTGTCCCCCTGGCCCGGGGCAGGGACCCGCAGGTCCAGACTCACGCAGGACTTGAGCCAGCTTCTGAGTCTGTACTCTGGGTCTGGAATCCGTGCCGTCGTGCCTTTTATAACAGATGTGCTGGGTTAAGTTCCGAACCCTCCCCGTCGACGGCTGCGGCTGTCGGCGTGGCCGTGTGGGCAGCAGCTTGTGTGTTTGGGTTCGGCTCCGGTGCTGTGGGTGAGTCACCCCAGTCTGTGCTCCTCCGGAATGTCCTGCAGAGGGATCCGCTCATCGCGAAGCAGCTCTTCAGCAGCCTGTGCTCCGGGATCCTGAAGGAGATGGACAAGCACAGGACCGCGTCTGAGAGGCGTGGCGCCACCCAGAAGCTGCTGCAGGACTTCACTCACTTGCTCAGCACCACCTTCCTCTTCTTCCCTCCGTTTGTGTCCTGTATCCAGGTGAGGCCGCGCGCGCACTGTCTCCCGCCCTTCGCACGCCGGCATCTAGCGACTCCGTTGGCTTCTTAGTTGAAACGAGGGTTTTAACAGAGCACATGTCCTGTGATGGGGCCGCTTCTTCCCAGATGGTTAGACGCAATTTATTTGTATTAAAAATAAAAACTTACATATGATGGAGTGATGAAATCAAACTTGATATAAAATTGTTCAGGTCTTAAACCAGCCAGTTCCCTTAGTGTTCTGCTCGCACCTGCGTGTCGCGCGGCGCCCAGTCCTCCTGCCGTCCTCTGGGGACGTGGGTGCAGCCCGTGCCTGGCTGTGGGCAGGGGACGGAGGCACAGGCGGGCTCGGGCCAGGCGGTAGACAGGCAGAGGTGGAAGGGCACGAGGGCCAAGTGATGCAGAAGCCCGGGGTGGTGCAGGCTGAGGAGAGGCAGGTCGGCAGGCCGCCTCTCGGCCGGGGTGGGCTGTGCACTGTTGTGGGCGCTGTGAGGCCGCCCTCAGAGAAGGCTTTGAAGGCTGTGATCTTCGAGCAGAGAACTAGTGTAGACGGACTTTTGTATGCACTAAACACACTTACTGGAAGATTACTCTTTCATGTAAGAAATGTTTTCTTTGCCGTTCAAACCATGGATCGTTACAAAAGTCCCTAATAGAAAATTCATTGGATTCATTTCAGTATTTTTGTAACTAGTTACCTCCCTGGAATAATTTAAAAATTACATTCTTTGGTGTTATTTATCAGTAGCTTTGGTTTGCAAACTGATTCGGTAATAATTCCGGAGATGAAGTACTTAGTATTCTTACTTCGTACTTTTTTGTTGTAGCGTGAAACTGTTAATACAGTTTCTTTTTATATACTCTATTTTTTTTGGTTTATAATTTACAAGTAGAATTCCTTCATTGGCTTTCTCCTGGTGATGCCAAAGACAAGGCTTGAGAAGTTATATTGAATCAGCCGGTATTTCAAAATAAGTTTCTCTTTACATTTTATCCCGAAGCGATTTTGTTTTTTAAAGATTTAATTTTATTTATTTTTTGCTGCGTTGGTTCTTTGTTGCTGCGTGCGGGCTTTCTCAAGTTGCGGTGAGCGGGGAGCTACTCTTGGTTGAGGTGCACGGGCTTCTCATTGCGGTGGCTTCTCTTGTGGAGCACGGGCTCTAGGTGCGCGGGCTTCAGTAGTTGTGGTGCATGAGCTCAGTAGTTGTGGTGCGCGGGCTCGGTAGTTGTGGCGTGCAGGCTCTAGAGTGCAGGCTCAGTAGTTGTGGTGCATGGGCTTCTCATTGCAGTGGCTTCTCTTGTTGCGGAGCACAGGCTGTAGGCGTGCAGGCTTCAGTAGTTGTAGCACGCAGGCCCTGGAGCACACAGGCTTCAGTAGTTGTGGCTCACGGGCTCTAGAGCGCAGGCTGAGTAGTTGTGGTGCACAGGCTTAGTTGCTCCGCGGCATGTGGGATCCTCCCGGACCAGGGCTCGAACCCGTGTCCCCTGCATTGGCAGGCGGATTCTTAACCACTGCGCCAGCAGGGAAGTCCTGCTGTGTTGTTCATGGAAATAGAATTTTGTTTGGATTTTCTTTCCTGTACCACTAGCTCCAGCTAAGAGTGACAAGCATTTTTGTTTGTTTGCTTGCTTTGGAGAATCTGTGTTCTTCCAAGACCCCTGGTGTTGAATGCAAGTTGGCTCGGTGGTAGCTGGTCAGTCTCAGCGAGGGTTCCGGGCCCAGCAGCTTCGCAGGGCAGGAGGCAGGTGCCCTTCCAGATGTCCATGCAGACGCAGGTCTGTCGTCATGAGATGCTGTCCTACTTGCCATACTGTTCTCTCTATTGGTTTGGGGCTCACTTTTCGTTATTTTTGCATATACAGAACTCTCAAATTGAGAGTTACAAAGTAAAGGTCAACATGATAATTCCCGAAGCCCTCCATTCCCTGTTGCTGAGCACGTGAGCCCCCGGGGTGGGGAGACGTGAGGAGGCTGCCAGGTAGTGGGGGTGAGCGCACCTACTCTGCAGTGGCTGGGTGTGCGATCTTTGTGTCTCAGATGCTCTCCTCGTCTCTCCAGGGTATACGTTCCGGGAAACTGCGGTTGTGGTCTGGACATACAGCAAATGTGTAAAACCCTCACTGTCCACTAGTGGCTTTGTTGCTCTGAATTAATCCTGGATTGGAAGTGTGCAGTAAGGAGAGATCATTTCCTCCTCTGAGCAAGTGGGGGGAAGGCTTAACAGAATCACACAGAGGAGCTTGTGGTTTCTGCACCACGAACGTCAGACCTTCGTGCTTAGCAGAACGAGGTCCTTGCTGGCAGAGGTGGCTGGGGAGCCGTGGGCTAGAGGGCCGCCGTGTCTGTCTTCGCAGGAGGTCAGCTGCCGACACGCCGACCTGCTGAGCCTGGACCCGGCCGTGGTCAGCAGCGCCGGCTTGGCGGGCCTGCAGCAGCCGGGGGCCATCCACCTGCTGGAGGAAGCGCTGCTGCACCTGCTGCCCCAGGAGCCTCCTGCCAAGCGCGCTCGGGGCAGGCCCGGCCTCCCCGCCACCGTCAGCAGATGGATGGAGCTCGCCAGGTACGCCTGGGCCCCGACCCCGCTGGGGCCGAGGCCAATATATCTGATACAGTTACTTCGTTTATTTGGGAAAAACAAATTTCGTTTCGGTTACATGAGGCTTCATCATAAGAAAGCCAGTGCCTAATTCTGAGGATGCTGGATTCGGGTGAAATTCACTTGCGCTTCTTTTCTGTAACACTGGTTTTTAGATCTTCGGGTTCTGGGTGTAAGAGTGGAAGTGAGAGCGGGGGTTGTTGCCTCGCCGCTGGTGCATGGTCGCTCCTGTCTCTCTGAACTGAGTGCCGTGGTGGGTAGCGAGGCGCTGCGCCAGGTGCCGGCAGCAGCACAGCGCGGGTTAGACACCGCCAGCGGCGCGGGCAGCACCCTGGGCGGGAGGAAGGGCCTCTGCGGGGGCTGCTTCTGCCCGCGGGCGTCCTTACCCTCTTGTGTCTGGCGTGGCCATGGGCAGTAGTGACGCCTTGTGCGCTTGGGAGTTTCAGGGGGCAGAGTCTCAGGTCTTGGGTGTTGTCTGGATAAACGAAGCACACAGCTTTTAAGGGCCTAAACTTTTAAACATTTTTTTTCTAGCTTTATTAAGGCTTCCTCATACTTTTTATATTATGTTTGTGCATTCCTTTCAAACAGAATTTTAAAAAATATTTATTTATTTTTAATTGTTCATTTGGCTGTGCCGGGTCTTCGTTGTAGTGTGCGGGATCTTTAGTTGTGGCATGCAAACCCGCTCTTAGTTGCGACATGCATGTGGGATCTAGTTCCCGGACCAGGGGTCTTTGCCACTGGACCACCAGGGAAGTCCTACATCATTGTTTTGACCACACTACAGCATATGTGGTCCAGGGACCGGGGGCCAGTGTAGGGTGGACCTAAGGCTGGTGTGTTTTCTGAATTCCTGGAGAATGCTTGTAGCTTCATCTCCTCTTGGACTCCTGGGCCGTGGGCTATTTTCCCACCTCCCTACCTCTGCCTCTGATTTGTTACCTTTAACTCCCCATGAGCAGGGAGGGCAGTAAGAGAGCTATAGCTATTAGATTTTTTTGGTCTAAATTTGGAGTCAGTGGGCTCTGAAAGAGAACCCGTGGGGCTTTTTGATGTAATAAACACATGAAATTTCATACCCAGGGAAGCACCAAACTCAGGAAGACCAGGAGGGAAGTGGTCCTCAGCTCGGTGGTCAGGCGACTGCAGGGTTAGGAAGAGAGGACATTTGTGTGGGGACTCAGAAGGTGGGAAGAAGTCTCTAGAGAGAAGGGAGCGAACTTACTGAACACTTGAGACTACCTTAAAGGGGGAGCTTGGCTGACGGACCAGCAGGTTTGTGTTAACGGCAGAGATGAATGCTCTAGCCCGTGTCCAGGCTGTCGGTAGAATCGAGAAAGCCATAGAACGTGGAGTAAAACGTGTCATCTCTAGGACCAGGACTAATTCACCTGCTTTGGGGTTCTTAACTACATTCCAAATTTTAGGACTAGACAAGGATTCCAGATAGGTTACCACAGATAAGAGCAGTGTCTCAGCAATGAATTAACACAGAACAGGCTCATTTAATGAGTTAACTTACGCATTGTAAACCTATAATTTTCAGATTTTACTTTAAATGCGCTGTAGAATAACTTCTGCCTTCAGTACGGCTAAAGTAGTAAAACTTAATGGTAACTTCAAAATTTTTTAGATTTCATATTTTTACAAAACAAGAATAACGTATCTTTTTTGGTTAATTATAACGTATGACATCTTGATTTAATATCATTTCATTAGAGTAAAGACTTAAAAAATACTGGGGCATTCATTGATTTGGACTTATTTTTTTTCTTTTGGTTTGTTTTATAGGCTGTACAGGTCGATTGGAGAGTATGACACCCTCCGTGGTATTTTCAGCAGTGAGATAGGAACAAAGCAGATCACACAGGACGCGTTACTAGCAGAAGCGAGAAGTGATTATGCTGAAGCTGTGCGGCTGTATAACGAGGTAAAGTTGATCTCTACCAAGTGTGTTAGTTGCTTAAACACTTTTGATCTCTGAATGGAAAAATTGTTAGCTTTAGAATTTAGAGCTTCAAGTATTTCAGCTTTTATTCCTTAGAATTTACACAAAGATTAGCATCAGAAAATGGCTTCATAATAACCGCATGTGAGCTAAGTATTGTTATCCCTTACTCTTTTTAAGAAAACGTCACTGAATAAAAGAAAGCATGTTTTACCAAGTACGATAAAATTGTAAGATGTTACTTCAGTATCTGATATTATTATGTAATTTCCATTTGAGTAGATTGTGTTCATTCAGGAAGTAAAAAATTTATAAAGAGGTAGGTAAGAGTTGGTTTTGGGAACATGACTGAAGTTCAGGTTTGTGTTTGAGCTACCGGTGGCCGAGTGTGGATGTGTAGCAGCTACATACTTGGAGTTCAGGTCTGCGGCCTGTGTGAGAGATCCAGGTGGTGGAATCTTCTGCAATTTTCTGTAAACGTCTTATTTTCTAATTTCCATTCTGAGAGCTCTGTAAGTAGTAAATAATCTACAGTATTTACATCAAATTATGGGTCATTTAAAGTCTTCAGCTTATTCACTGGCTTCATTGTGAAGTTTCCCAGAGACGTGGTTCCCTCTTGGCTGGGGTTTTTAATACTCATTTGACTATTAGATTCCACTCAAGTTACTCTGTTTTCCCTTTTTTCTCCTCTTGTCATAAGTCTGAAAATGGTTGTTCTTAGTACGAATGTTACACAGCCTACAGTGCAGATGTTTTCATTTGTACTGTTCGCAACTTTGTAAAATAATCTTACCAGGCCCTCAATAGACAAGAGTGGGTAGACGGTGAGCCCGCGGAAGCCGAGAAGGACTTCTGGGAACTTGCATCCCTCGAGTGTTACAACCAGCTTGCCGACTGGAAATCGCTGGCGTACTGCTCCACGGCCAGTGCTGACGGCGAGGGCGCCCCAGATCTCAGCAGGATGTGGAGTGAACCCTTCTGTCAGGTGTGTGGGGTCATTTCTGAGGCCACGGAAATAAATGTTTTAGATGTTCAGGTGTGCTCTCATTAGTCAAGTTGTTTAGAAGTGTTCAAAAACAGGGCAGTAGTTGTGCAGCAGTAGGGTATTTATACGACCAGACAGCCCCCAAACTGCATAATAAACTGCTCACCGCTTTTAGCTCAGCCTTTCAGAGTAAGCGGAGGCCTTTAAAAATGAACGTCAGCATCCCTGGCGTGACCACCGGGAGAACATTTCCTGTTGTGTCTGCGCGGCGTTGCAGTCTCGCTGGGCCCGCCTGGCCCATCCGCATTGCTGTCCTCGGCCGTGCCTGGAGGTCCCTGTCTTTGTACCAGACGTCCAGTTGTCTTTCAGCTACAAGTAGTTGCCATTTTCTGTAGACCGTGTTCCTATGTATTTTGTGGTTATAAAATGAACCACTTTAGATGAACTTGTTCTAAAAATTGTAGCCTTAGGTGCTTTAACATTTGAAGCATTAAGCACCGTCGCTCTGGCACCTGGGCCTGTAAAATGACACCAGAGATGCCGTGGTGATGCGATTCTTGTTCCTCAGGAGACCTGCCTGCCACACATGATCCGCAGCAGGCTCAAGTCCCTGCTCCGTGGGGAGGGTGACCAGGCCCTGCTGACCTTCGTGGACGAGGCGGTGACCTCGGAGCTGCGGAGGGCCCTGCTCGAGCTCCGCTACAGCCAGGAGCTGAGTCTCCTCTACCTCCTGCAAGATGACGTCGACAGGGCCGAGTATTACATCAGAAACTGCATTCAGATGTTTTTGCAGGTAATATGACATCCCAGCCGGGAATGTGCCATCTCTGTGACCTTTCTGACATCGGTAAACTCCTGGGTGGGAATCACAGCAGCAGGTTCCCCTGACCGACCGCGTGATGGGCCCACCTTCCCCGCGTCCTGGTTCCCCTGAGGCCTGTGGACACCGGCCTTGGTCCTGGGGCCTTTTAGTGCCTTTCTCTGTTTTAGAACGTTCCACGTCTTGTGTCCCCTTGGGGTTTCCTTTCTCTGACTGTGGACGAGCACCTGAGAGCAGAGGCCCCGCCAGTCCCGGCTCTGTGTTCTCCTTTGGTGTCGGCTCGTTCTGTTGTTAAAGCCGTGTCTTGTGTAGAGTCTGTGAACATTTGTCGTTGCCATATATGGACGTTCACTGTCTTTGTTCTACTTTTCAAATGTGTTTGAGGTTGAGTAGTTTATCGAAGAAGAAAGATTGGCTTCTGTAGTTGGCAGTTTTACATTATAGGATGTTGTGATTTTTAAGAATTGGTGGCAAATAGAGGCAGCAGTACCCGATTGTATTACTTTTATTGATTTTGTTGAACTGAAATGCAATTGAAAACCTAAATTAAAAAAGAAAATTACACTGTTTGTTAATTGCTCCCATGACCTAATTATTAACCACTCTGAGACGTCCTGTGTAACTGATGTGTTTATAGGGTAGCTGCTGTTTCATGTTGAGAACTGTGTTAAAATCTAATGCAGTAAATTGACTTGTAACCAGTGCTAACTAACTTCTTTCCAGAATTATTCTAGTATTGATGTCCTCTTACACAGAAGTAGACTCACCAAATTGCAGTCTGTGCAGACTTTCATAGAAATCCAGGAGTTCATCAGCTTTATTAGCAAACAAGGTAACGTTCAATTTATACCTGCCTTGTTTTTCTTTTATAATTTCGGAAGAGTTTTGGCTTCTGATCTTTTTGCCTAGTGATAGTACATGTTTCTTACTGTACGGGTTAGAAACTGCCTTGGGTTTATTCTACAAATGTATGTATTTGGGATTGTTGAAGTAAGTGTTTAACATGGTCAAGTGTGATTCTGGGCACTGGAGAAGCTTCCAAGGAGTAGTGGTCTGACACATGGCACCCACAGAGACAGAGGCAGGTCCAGGGCCCCATGAGAAACTGGGGTGACAGCACCCGGCCGGCAGGACCCCGAGTTGGGCGTGGTCGGGAGAGAGGAGCTCGCAGAGGACCGGCCTGACCCTGAGGTGCCAGAGCTTCTGTCCTGGGTGCCAGCTGGTACGGTGAGGCCAAGGGAGGCAATGCCCGGACCTGGAAGGCCATTCTGTCGCCGATGAGTAGGTTTTATCCTGGTGCTGATGGGAGGCCACCCAGAGTCAGAGGTAACGTCTTGACTGTAAATCTGAATTTCAGTTTTGGAGGCTTTTCGGAGTACTAATAAGAGTTGGTATTCAGAACTATCTACCTAGCTGTTCTCTGTTTTAAATCTGGAGAATGAGTTTCAAGTGCGTTATTATTAATGATGTATTATCCCAGGAGCTATGTTGATCTCTTTTCTCTATCTCTGTAGTTTCTAGTTTTTATAACTGCCTTATGAGATGTAGATCCTTTCTTCTCGTTTTGTAGGGCATCAGAGATCAAATAACTTGCCTAAGCTAATACATGAAGGATCCAGATTTTGAGCTCAGGACTGTGATTTAAGCTGAAAGAAAACCAAAGCTTTAAACATTAGCAGTGCGAAATTTAAATTTCATGAGGATTATCGTGAATCCCTTTACCGAAGCCCTCGAGGCCAGGTCGTTTGGGGTTATCTCCAGCCACCTAGTGTGCATACTGGGTTGGGCCTTGTGTGCAGTGGCCCGTCAGCCCACGACTGATGGCTGTCCACCGCCTGGGTGGGTGTCCCCACGAGTGGCGTAAACAGACTGTAAGTTGCCCTGTGATGATTCAGATCAGATTTTGCACACGGGAAAATTGGCTGCAACTCTGTGAAAAACATGTCAGTTTTCAGTGCTTTTTAGATTTTGGAATCGTGGATGGAGGATTGTGGACCTGTGCTAAATGTAAAGATTGTGTATGTTTATTTCCTCGTCTTCCCTCTATGGCCCGAAGAAATTGAGTTTTAATGCCAGAATATTTAAAATATGGTAGCTTTTGCTCCTGTTGTGAAAGATAAGACAAAACGTTTAAATTTGGACAAGAAACTTGACAGCTGTGCTTTGTAAGGTGGTCTGGTCACTGAGCCGTGGACATAGTCACACTCTGATATTATTTTTAGGCAATTTGTCATCTCACCTTCCCCTTAAGAGGCTTCTAAAAACCTGGACAAGTAGATATCCGGATGCTAAAATGGACCCCATGAACGTCTGGGATGACATCATCACGAATCGGTGAGATGCTGAGCCTTCTGAGTTGAATGTGGTTTCTTTTTTGAAGTTGCCAGAATAGCTTTTCTCCCAAACTGTGGTTTAGACAAATATGGGGTCTGAGCCTCGTGGGCCAGTTTGCACTGAGGTTGTTCTGGCAGTACTCTCCGTGCGTCTTTGTGCCCTGGTCCGTTCCGTGCTGGGTGGGGAGAGAAGGCAGGGGCGTCTCCTCTGCTCCTGTCTCAGGGCTGAATGTGGGCGAGTGACATGGCGGCAAAGAAGATACTGCTTAACAACTTCTTGTTATTCTGTTATTATAACCTGGATTTTTGACACTCCCACCTCCTACCTCCCAGCTCTGTTACGTGCTGTATTCATCACTTCGCCAGGTCTGAGATTCTTTTCCTCACCTGTAACGGCCCTGGGTAATCCTAGGCAGGTATTAACTATATGTGTCGGAGAAGAGGTAATAGAGCCAGAATGGTTGTGAGTTATTTTATTCAAAAACACACAGTCAGTAGGACTGAAGGACTGTGATCCCATGTTTGGCATTCTTGCCGTTGGACCCTGTTTCCTCTGATACTACAGCTTCTTAAAATTTTACTTTTTATCCTTTTTGTTTTTCAAATTTTTTTACTTTTTATTTTGAGACAAGTTCTTACCTATAAAAAAGATTACAAGAAAAGTAGAACTCTCCTGTGTACCTTGTACCCAGATATACTTTTTTTTTTTTTTAACATTTTTTAACATGTTGCCGCGTTAGCATTTTTTTCTTTCTCTCCACATACATATATTTATTTTCGGAACCATTTGAGGGTAAGTTGCATACATCTATTTCTTTACCTCTTTGTTTATCAGTGTACCTTTCCTAAGAAAAAGAGTATATTCTTAGAACCACAGTACAGTAGTCACTTCTCTGTTTTCATTTTAATCTACAGCCTCAGTTTCAGTTCTGTCAGTTGTGCCATTAGCGTCCTTTAAAGCAATTTGTCTCTTAAGACAGGATCCAGTGCAGAGTCGTGTACACATTTAATTGATGTATCTTTTTGGTCCCCCCTAATCTGGAACAGGCCCTCGTGACACTGACACTCCTGGGGAATTTTCTGCAGTTTGGGTTTGGCTGTGTATCCTCCTGATTATGTTCGGGTGAAATACCCATAGCCAGAATGCCACTGAAGTGGAGTATTCGTCCTGCGGCTTCGCATCTGGAAGCGCAGAGTGTCCTCCTGCCTTTTACTGGTGGTAGCAGTGTTGATTGCCTGGTTAATACTATGTCTGGTCTTGCTGGTGTACAAGCCCTGTTCTTTCCTCTGCAACTAACAAGCAGTGTGGGAGATGCTTTGAGACATGCCTGTATCCTGCTTCTGATGAGACCTACTCCTCCGTGTTCTGTGTCTGTGGATGACTTTAGCCCAGACCAGCCTTGTGCCGGGTCTTATTGCGGCAGGTGGGCTCCTTAGTTGTGGCTTTCCAGCTCCTTAGTTGCAGCGTGCATGTGGGATCTAGTTCCCTGACCAGGGGTCAAACCCCGAGCCCCCTGCATTGGGAGCACGGGGTCTTAACCACTGTGCCACCAGGGAAGTCCCTCCAGGCTCATCTTGCAAAATTATCCTCCTGTGTTTCCTTCTAGAAATGTTGTAGTTTTAGTTCTTACATTTAGGTCTATGATCCAGTGGAAGATTTTTTTTTTTTTTTTTTTTTGCGGTACGCGGGCCTCTCACCATTGCGGCCTCTCCTGTTGCGGAGCGCAGGCTCTGGACGCGCAGGCCCAGCGGCCATGGCTCACGGCCCCAGCCGCTCCGCGGCATGTGAGATCCTCCCGGACCGGGGCACGAACCCGCGTCCCCTGCATCGGCAGGTGGACTCTCAACCACTGTGCCACCAGGGAAGCCCCAAGTGGAAGATAATTCTTGTAGATGGTATGAGGTAGGGATACATGTTCACTTTTTCCATATGGATAGCTAGTTGTCTACTCCCATTTGTTCAGAAGTCTTACTTTGTATCACTGAATTGCCTTGGCACCTTTTCTGAAAGTCAGTGACGGTTATGTCTGTGGGTCTGTGTTTGAATGCTCTGTTCTGTTCCTTGATTTATATGCATATCTGTTCACAGTATCACACTGTCTTCATTACTGATGCTTTATAGTAAGTCTTAAGTCAGATAGGGTGAGTTCTCCAACTTTGTTTCCTTTATGAAAACTGCTTTGTTTATTTTAGGTTGCTTACATTTTTATATACATTTTAGTATCTGCTTATCAATTTCTACCAGAGAAAAAAGAAAAACAGAGTTTGGGATTTTGTTGCCTCTAGATCAACTTTGGGAATTGCTGTCTTAACAGTGTAGAGTTCTCCAATTCATGAATATGGTATGTCTCTCCGTTTATTTAGGTCCTCTTTAATTTCAAAGATCTGTATCTTTTCCATCTGGAGATCTTAGCTGTCTTTTGTTAGATTTGCTCCTAAGTATGTATGGTTTTTTTCAGCACTGTTGTGAACAGAGGGTTTTTTTTTTTTCATTGTATTTTCTGGTTATTTGCTGTTCATATACTGATTTTCTGAAAGTTGTTTTATCATGAATGGTGTTGAATTTTGCCAAATGCTTTTTCTGCATCTGTTTAACTGATCGTGTTGTTTTTCTGTTTTATTGTGTGTGTGTGTCTATAATATTGTTCAAATCTGCTATTTCCTTATTGATTTTCTGTCTGGGTGATCTGTCCATTGCTGACAGTGGTATTAAAACCCCCACCTATTATTGTATTGCTGTTTATTTCTCCTTCCAGTTCTATCAGTATTTGCCCTATATACCTATAGGTGCTTCATTGTTTGGTGCATAAACATTTACAGTCGTTGTATTTTCTTGACAGATTGGCAGTTGGCCCCTTTATCATCATGTAATGACCTTCCTTGTATCTTTTTATCATTGTTAGCTTAAAATCTTATTTCGTCTGGTATAGTATAGCTACCCCTGCTTTTTTTAGGTTACCATTTGCTTGAAATATCTCTCCCACCCTTGTCAGTGTGTCTTCAGAGCGAAAGTGAGTGTATTGTAGGCAGCATATCGTTGGAGATCTTTTTTTTTTTTTTTTTTTTTCCTTCCGGCCCGTGCCTCATGGCTTGTGGGATCTATGTTCCCTGACCAGGGATTGAACCTGGGCTACGGCAGTGAAAGTGCCTGGGGTCCTAACCACTGGACCGCGAGGTAACTCCCTGGATCTTGTTTTTTTTTAATCGCTTGGAGAATCTAAACCATTTACATTTGAAGTAATTATCAGTAGGTAAGGCTTACTGTTGCTATTTTGTTAATTGTTCTCTGACAGTTTTGTGGGTTCATTACCCCTTGTTGCTTATCCTGTTCTCTTTTTGTGTGATTTGATGGATGACTTTTTGTTTGGTGTGCTTTGACTTCTTCATCGTGATCTTTTGTGTGACTACTACAGTTTTTTCCTTTGTGTTTACCACAAGGCTTACATAAACTATCTTGTAACACCTGATTTTAAGCTGATAACAACTTAACTGTGATAACATTCTTAAACTTTATTATGCTTTTGTGTCCTCATCCCTCTTACATTTTAGGTTATTGATGTTACAGTTTACATATTTTTATATCATGCATCCAATACCAGATTATTGAAGTTATGGTTATATTTAATACATTTGTTTTTTAAGTTTTAAACTAGAGTTGTCAGTGAATTACATACCACCACTGCCGTATTAGAGAATTCGACTTTGGTTTTATAGTTAACATTACCAGTGAGTTATGTACTAACTTCATATGTTTCTGTGATGTTAATTAGCATCACAGTTCTGCTTGAAGAACTCCCTTTAGCTTTCTTGTAAGGCAGGCAGGTCTGGTAATGGACTCCCTCAGCTTTTGTTTCTCTCTTCTTCATTTCTGAAGGACAGCTTTGCCAGATACAGTATTCTTGGTTGACAGTTCTTTTTTTCTTTCAATATTTTGAATGTATCACCCCATTCTCTCCTGTCCTGAAATGTTCCTTTTGAGGACTTTGCCTATAGTCTTACTGGGTGGGGGTGGGAGGGTTCCCTTGTGTGACATGTCGCCTTTCTCTTCCTGCTTCCAAAAGTCTTTGTCTTGGACTTCGGACACTTCAGTTGTAATGTGTCTCGGTGTACCCCTGTTTGGATTCAACCTACTTGGGTTCTTTTTTTTTTCCCCTCCAAGTATTTATTTATTTATTTATTTGGTTGCACTGAGTCTTCGTTGCAGCAGGTGGGCTCCTTAGTTGCAGCAGGTGGGCTCCTTAGTTGTGGCAGGTGGGCTCCTTAGTTGTGGCAGGCAGGTTCCTTAGTTACGGCAGGCAGGCTTCTTAGTTGCAGCTCGAGGGCTCCTTAGTTGTGGCTTGCGAACTCTTAATTGCCACAGGCATGTGGAACCTAGCTCCCTGACCAGGGATCGAACCCTGGAACCCTGCATTGTTGGGGTCTTTTGGGATTCAAGGATCTGGGTGTCCATATCTCTCCTCAGGTTAGGGAAGTTTTCAACCATTATTGCTTTAAATGTACTTTGTCTTTTTCTTTATCTCTTCTCCTTCTGGGATTTTTATAATGGGTGTGTTGTTTCTCTTATGCTCTGCTACACTCTTTTTCATTCTGTTTTCTTTTGCTCCCCTGACTGGATAATTTCATTGAATCTGCTGCATGGTTGAATCTGCTTTTGAAGCTCTCTGTTGAATTCTTCAGTTCCAGGATTCCTGTTTTTGTTTTTTGATGGTTTTTGTCTTTTTGTTAAACTCTCATTTTGTTCACGTATTGTTTTCCTAATTTCACTTAGTTGTCTGTGCTTTCTTGTAGTTCACTGACTTCTTTAAGTGGATTATTCTGAATTCTTGTCCGACAGTTCACAGATCTCCATTTCTTTAGGGTCAGGTATGGAGCTTTCTTAGTTTCCTTTGGTGGCATCATAGCTGATTTTTCGTGATCCTTGGTTCCCTATGTTGGTATCTGCATCTGAGTAAATGGTCTTGTTCAGACTTTGCAGAGACAGTCTTTCACCAGTCAGCTCAGCCTGGGGCTCTGGATGTGCCAGCTGGTAGCTTCCTTGGGCAGGTGGAACCTGCTGTTGTGTATTTGGGGTGAGGCTGCTGCCTGAGCTCTGAGGTTGGGGGTCGGGGTGCCGCTGGCCCAGCACAGTTGGGTAGGACTGGGGTCCTGCCCCAGCGCAGCTGTAGCATGGCTCTGTGTTGCCTGCATTCTCTGGTCAGGCTTCCTAGGTGGCCGGGACTGGGTGCCATGCTCAGCAGTAGGTGGGGTACTGCCCCAGGGGGTCGGGGGAGGCAGCCAAGCTGGCCCCAGGGCCAGCATAACTCATCGTTTGGGGACCCAGATCAGGTGGGACTGCACAGCGAATTCCCTGGCTAGGCAGGCCACCGGTTTGCCTCTGCAGACGGGAAGGGAGAGGCTCCAGCACCACAGTGCACTGGGCTGTGGGGTTTCCCCACGTGCCCTGGTGAGGTTCCCCGGCTAGGTGAGCTGAAGGCTCTTCGGCAGGTTGGTTTCCCTGCCCGTGCGCGAGGGGCCACCATGCAGGCCCCCGGCTGGCCAGACTCTTGTTTGGGAACCAAAAGAACCGTGAGCCAAGCTCCCTGGACTGCTGGGCCGGAGTCCTGGCTGTGTCCACCGGCAGGCGCTCTGAGCACGTTCTGCTGTGAGCAGGGTCGCAGCGTGGGCTATGCAGGTACCCCGAGCTCCGGCTGGGTTTCCCAGTCAGGTGGGTGGGGCTGGGAATTAGCCCCCTGCCCAGGCAGAGGGCAGAACACGCTCCAGGCCAGCAAGGCTCGTTGTTTGGGTCCTGAATCGGGCAGACGCGCGCCCTGCCCAGCTCCCTGGTCAGACTGGGCCACCGTGTCGGCTCAGGCACGTGAAGCCACTGGTTAGCATTTCTGCTCGGGCTCTGCTGGGACTGCCTGGCAGGATCCTAGCCCTGGTAGTTGTAAGCCCCACCCCGTCTTCTGTCATACCCTGAGCCCCGCGATGCCTGGGAGGTGAGACCCACAGCCCTGGGCTTTCCTCTTCCCACTGGAGAAACCGTAGGCTCGGGGGCCCTGGCTGCGGTCCCAGTGTGGCTTCTTCTCGCACCCTTCAAGTGGGGTCCCTCGCAGTCCCTGGGGTGTGGGGCTGTTTTCACCTCATCCCCATGTTGTGGGATTTTCCCAGTGCTGTCTTGTCCTTGAGTGTTGTTGGTTGGTTTTCCTGTGAGGGGGACCGAGGTCGAGAATGACCTGTGTCACGATCTGGATGACGTCACTTATCTTTGCTGTTTGTGGTGTGGTGACATCACTTGTCTTTGCTGTGTTCATGATGTAATATGTTGCTTTTTTAAAAAATTTATTTATTTTTGGCTGTGTTGGGTCTTCGTTGCTGTGCACAGGCTTTCTCTAGTTGTGGCGAGTGGGGGCTACTCTTCGTTGTGGTACGCGGGCTTCTCATTGCAGTGGCTTCTCCTGTCACGGAGCACGGGCTCTAGGTGCACGGGCTTCAGTAGATGTGGCTTGCAGGCTCTAGAGCGCAGGCTCAGTTGTTGTGGCACACGGTTTTTGATCCATGAAATAGTTAGAAGTGAGTTTTCTGTGTCTCTTATTTATTGATTTCTGAATTAACTCCTTGTGGTTATAAACACACACTGTATGGTTTCAGCCTTTTTAAATTTATTGAGACTTGTTTTATGACCAAGCGTATGGTCTACTTTAGTAAATACACCATGTGCACTTGAAAATCCTGTGTATTCTGCAGTTCTTGGACTGCAGAATGTTTATAATTTTCATTTAGATTGAGGTGGTCAATTGTGTTTTTCAGATCTTCCATGTCTTTAGTGATTTTTTTGTTTAGCTCCATCTGCTGTTGAGATTGGGATTTCAAAACCTCCTACTGTGATTGTGGAATTGTCTGTTTGCCTAATAATCAGTTATTAGGCACATACATGTTGATAATTGCTGTGTCTTCCTGATGAAATGTGCACTTTAGAG
>NW_020173037.1:381157-393586 GCF_003031525.2 Neophocaena asiaeorientalis asiaeorientalis | reverse complement strand
AAGTAACAGTGAAAATATTAACAGATAATATATTTTTGCTTTAAATAGTCTAACATGATTCAGAACTTACAAGGAACAGTCTTTTATACTCACCATTTCTTTTTCTTTCTTTCTCTCTCTCTCTCTTTTTTCCTTTCCTTTTTTTTTTGCGGAGAGGCCATGCTGCATGGCATGTGGGATCTTAGTTCCCCAACCAGGATTGAACCCATGCCCCCTGCAGTGGAAGGGCGGAGTCTTAACCATGGGACCACCAGGGAAGGCCCTACACTCACCATTTTTGATGCTTATCATTTGTTCCTGAAGATCCAAGTTTTCCTCTAATATTTCCCTTCAGCTGAAGATTTTCCTTTAGCAGTTCTTGGAATTCAGGTCTGCCTGTGATGAATTCGCTTGCTTTTCCTTTGCCTGAGGTGTCTTTATTTCACTTCATTCCTGAAGAATATTTTCTCAGGGTATAGAGTACTGGGGGATCATTTGTCCTCTATGTAGGGAAGGTCATGCTTGTTCAAATGGTTGTTCCCCAGTATGTAATGTGTCATATATGGGGGCTGGTGTCAAGATTGTTTTTTTTAATTGTTGGTTATCAGTTTAATTATGATGTGTCTGTGTATGGTTTTCTTTGAATTTATCCAGTTTGAGCTTCACCAAGCTTCTTGAATCTGTACATATATGTCACCAAATTTGGGAAATTTTCTGTTATTGTTTCTTCAAGTATTTTTTTTGCCCCAATTTTTCTCGTTTGTGGGATGCCAATTACACATATATTAGACTTTTTGACATTGTCCCACAGGTTCACTTTCATTCAATCTTTTTTCTCTTTATTCTTCAGATTAGATCATTTCTATTGATCTGTCTTCAAACTCACTGTTGTTTCCTCTTTTAATTCTGTCTAGTGAATGTTTTATTTCGGGTACTTTTCAGTAAAATTTCTATTTGGCTCTTTTTACACTCCCTCTCTGCTGAGATACCTACTTTTTCGTTTATTCCATGTGTATTTTTCTTGACCCCTCAGAGATGGTTAAAATAGCTGTTTAAAGGTCCTTGTATGACCTTTGCCAACCTATTGATCATCTCAGAGTCGACATCTGCTTACTGTCCTTTTCACTAAAAACAGGCACATTTTCTTGGGTTCTTTGGATTTCGGTGAATTTTGGCTTGTGTCCTAGAAAGTGTGTAGACTGAGCCCCTTTACAGCTCCCAGGGGACGTGGGCTGTTCTGACCCTGCAGCAGCCGGCCCCTTAGACTTGCACCTGGGCTCTCGCTTTCTCCTGGCTCAGGTCTCAGTTCAGCTCTCAAGTCAGTCCTGCACACGTGCCCGTCGCGGGGTAGCCACGGCCCACGCGGCTTCTTGTTTGGAGCTTGAGGCTCCCTTGTCCGCTCTCTCCCCTGCAGGGTTCCCTTTGCAGCCTTTGGTTCCTCCGGGCACAACACAACAGGGCTTGCTTCTTTCAGAGTCTTCGTACTCAGGCTGCCATGCTCCACGTTGTGGTTGTCCTTGTGGCAGAACTGGGAGAAGATAGAGAAAAGCAGGACACTCACCACAGTGGCAGAACCTTCTCCTGGTCTCCGCGTCCTTGAAGGTGGCCGTCTCTTGCTGACCCTCAGACCCCTGGGTGGTTGTGATTGCATACTACCCCGTTTCTAGCCGTCACCAGCAGAAGGGCAGCTGCGGCGCCTCCTGTGGCCTCACCAGAGCCAGGGCTCTGTCACTTTTACCAAGATGGCTCTTTCCGGGCTCCTTCCTCCAAGGGCTGACACAAGAGCATGGCAGGTATCACCTTTGTTTCACCTGTGCCCTCCCTCTGGGACTTCCTGGCTACCCTGCCTCGCGGAGTGGAATGCCCTCTTCTCGCTGGTGACGGCGTGTCCTTCTCCCCTGCTGCTCCACTTTCTAGGAGCCCAGGCCCTCGTTCACGCCACAGGGTGACATTCCTGTTCACGCGTTGCTTCTCCAGGTGTTTACCCAGCACCCAGGGTCCACCACCTTCGCTTGTTTAGCTCTTGGGAAGGAAGTGGGCACTTGCGTGGTGGTCATGGGGTCAGGAGCACAGGAGCAGATCCGTGGCTGGGGAGGCTGCTTGTTGGGAAAAACTGAAAAAAATAAGCAAGAGAGGTGTGAGACTTGCTAGTTTATGTGGCTGCAGTGTTTCTAAGAAATCGAAATTAGTCCGCAGATGCACAGAAAGTTAGTTGACTATTAATTGGGGTGAATGTTGTATGTTCAGGTCCTTTGTCCGTGTTACTGACAATGAAAATAATGAAACTAGAATCATGGGAACCAAGTCAAATATGTAAATCATGATACAAATAAGAATAACCTTCTGGCCGTCCATGTGATACAGCCGTTGTTCTCGGTGGTGGTAACCTGCCCGCTGCTTGACACTGTCCACGTGTGTGACGAAGACCTTAGATTCAGAGATAAAAGGAGAAAAATGGTGTTGACTCAACACAGGGTGTGCTGTCCATTTGTTAAGAGAGCAGGTTGCGAGTGTGAATACTTCACTTTGTGGAGGTGGAAGCAGTAGATGCTGTCTGGAAAATTGTGTTGAAGTACCCTCAGTGATCTTCCAAGAGCTGGTTAATTAAAATGGGGGTTAAGTCCCGTTCTGAGAGTGTATATTTATAGTCTAAAAAATGAGCAAAATTTTAACAACTGTAGAATTTCTGTCTGAATGCTGTCCAGCAGCTTCCTGAATCTCAGAGATTTCTTTTATGCGTCCGGCATTAATTCTTATTTTTCTTTGTTTCCTGTAGATGTTTCTTTCTCAGCAAAATAGAGGAGAAGCTCAGTCTCCTTCCGGACGATGGTGGTGTGAGTGAGGATGCGGACGGGATGGGCGTGCAGGCTCTGGGGGAAGATGCTCGGTCTCTGATCGCGAGCTGCAAGTTCTCCATGAGGCTGCAGATGGTGGAGAGCGCACGGAAGCAGGTGGGCGCGCCCGGGTCACAGACGATCCAAAACTGGCGTTCTTTAAATTTAGCTTTTCTTTAAAATCTGAAGCTTAGAGATAATTGAGTAGTTAGTACTTTTTTTTTCTCTATAAGGAAGTACACTTGAAGAAATACTTACTTAAAAATTTCCAGAAAGCCTCTAAAGTTTATTATACACTTGTTAATCATCTCAAAATGATTATTCTCTGCTTTACTTATAAAGAAAAGGTTTTCTCTTATTTAACAAAATGAATGCTTGCCAGGTAGTAACAAATTATATTTAGGTTTAGTTTGTGGAAATCCATCATTTGATAATAAGATCCTTTCTTGATAAAAGGGCGGTTTGCTTAAAAGTCACATATAAGCATTTCAACTGTATTAAATTATATTTTTCATGTAATTAAATCATATTTGGATATACTAGGGGAGCTTGCTGTTTTAATGACCCTATATTGATTGCTATTATAAAGCAAAGAATATTATTCTAGTACAAATAATATTTCTGTTTTGTGGGTTTAAAGGCTCATTTATAGGTGTTTCTTTGAGATGGGTCTTGTATCAGGAATTTTTATATTTCCCATAACAGCAGCCTAAGTGAATAAAGGAAGTAATAACTCTGTCAGTTCCCTGCGTTCAGTTCTGGACGAGCTGGCCTTCAGATGCTCTCAGATACTCCACCGAGGAGGCCCTGCCCCCTCACCTGGTCTCCCCAGGCTCTCCCCTTGAAGTTGTGGATGCTGTGGGTGTTTCAAGTCGTGCCCCCTCCCCACTGCGTCTTTCTGGACTCAGGTAGTGTCTTCCCTCACTGTTTCCCGCAGAGAAAAAGGAGATGCTGTTTTTCCAGCAGGCCCTGGCCATTTCGCCCTCCATCCCCTCAGCTCCGGGTGCAGCAGGGAGTGGCCGGGGCCGAGGTGGCGCATGTGGCCTCTCAGCAGGAAGTGAGGGGCACATCCCAGGGCGGGGGTGCAGTGGGTGCTCCCCGCTGCTGGGGGCAGGGCACAAGAAGAGGGGCCAGGAGGGCCCCATGGAGCGGGGGGCATTTGGGGGTGGTAGGAGAGGCAGGTACGGAGATACGTTTAAACAGAATCCCAAGGGGAGAAGCTGGGAGTTGTGGAGGCCGCTGTGGGCGGACGGCTTGTCTCCTGATGCTGGTTTGAGGTGGATTGTAGAGCATGTGACCCAGCACTAGGGACTGGAGGCTAGGAGGTCATCGAAGGTTGTGGTGGACGTGCTGGTGGGGATGAGAACTGCGTGAAATGTACACTCTTATATGCAGATGTAATAAGGCCAGAGACTGCAGGAATGACGAGGGTGGCTGGACTCCTGGACTGAGTGGTTGGAAGGGTCGTAACAAGGACGCACAGGACTGATGTCAGTGTCCTTGAAGCTCAGCAGAGAATTAGATGTAAAAGACATCCCCAAACAACCAGCTAAGTAAAAAACAGAGAAATGTATATTAAAACTAAAAACTTCTGTGCCTCGAATGGCACACTCAAGAAAGTGAAGAGACAACCCATATGATGGGAAAAAATATTTGGAAATCATGTATCTGGTAAGGGTCCGCTTATCCAGAATACATAAATAACTCTTTACAACCGAACAACAGAAAGTCAAACAACCCAGCGAGAAAACAGGCAAAGGATCTGAATAGACATTTCTCACAAGAAGACACACAAGTGGTCAGTACGCACACGAAAAGACACTCAGGGCGCTTCCCTGGCGGTCCAGTGGTTAGGACTCCGCACTTCCACTGCAGGGGGCACGGGTTCGATCCCTGGTTGGGGAACTTAAGATCCCGCAAGCCGTGTGGCATGGCGAAAGAAAGAAAGAAAGAGAGGGAGAGAGAGAGAAAGAAGGAAAGAAAAGACACTCAGCACCACGAGTCATCAGGAGGATGTAGGTCAAACCACAGCCAGGTCCCGCTGCACACCCACAGGACGGCTGGAGTGGAGGGACGGCCCTCCGTGCAGGGAGGTGAGCAGTGCAGCCACCGTGGAAATCAGTCTGGCAGCTCCTCCAAAAGCCAGAGGGTTACCATTTGACCCAGCGGTTCCCCTCCTCGGTATATACCCAAGAGAAATGAAAACTTAACGTCCACACAGAAATCTGTATACAGATTCTTTGTGTTCACTGAAATTAGAAAAAAGAGCATTATTCAGAATAGCCAAAAGGTGGCAACAACGCGAAGGTTTATCAGTAGATAAATAGATAAATGAGCTGTGGTTTAGGCAAGCAGTGCATGTTACGCAGCCACAGCGAGGGGTGAAGTTCTGATGTGAGCACCACCTGACACACTCCCTGGGTAGGACGTGTCCGGAACGGGCAGACCCGGGGCAGAAGGCTGTAGTCTCTGGGGGCTGGGGGAGGGGAGCAGATGCCTGTGGATGGAGGGTTTCTTGGCGGACGACAGAGTCCCGGAATCAGACGGCAGCCATGGGTGCCCCGCTGCGTGAGTGTCCCGGAGACTCTGGACTGTGTATCTGTCCCCGCGGTGAAGCTGCGGGCCAGCGAGGAGCTCCTCTCGTACAGTGAACTGACTTCTCATCATCTTCCTGTGTCATCTTTCTGCTTTCTCTCTTCCGCCGTGTAGAATAATTTCTCGCTTGCCTTGAAACTGCTGAAGGAGCTGCACAGAGAGTCAAAAACACGGGAGGACTGGCTCGTGAAGTGGGTGCAGAGCTACTGCCGGCTCAGCCACGGCCGGGCCCGGGCCCAGCGCCCGCCCGAGCAGCTCTGCGCGGCGCTGAAGACGGTGCCCCTGCTGGGTACGAGGCTCTTCTCCTCCCACAGTTTGTGTTGTGGCTGTGTGTCTTCTCGCAGTATCCTTTGTGCTGCTTTATCTGACAGTGGGAATTAAATTTGTAAAAGTTTTATTAAGTATTTACCGAACATGCGGTGCCAAGGTGCTGTGTGTCCAGTAATGCTACCGCCTGTGACTCCTGGAGCTTTTGTTTCTTCATCTGTAAACTAAAGTTGAAGTTCTAAAGTGTCCTCTTTAAGATTTAGCCAAATTTGGGGTGTAACAGTTTAATTATTTTGAAAACTTTATGTTTACATACAAGAACTGCCTAAAACAATTAGCCATGAGAGCCTTTTTCCTCCTCAGTTCTTCTGTCTGTGATGACGTGGCCTGTAAGGCTGAGCGGGAGCCCCGTGTGTGGGTCCCGGGTCTCGTGTGCATGTCCCAGGTGCACGGCAGGGCTTTCCTGCGGCCTCCCGCTAGTCCCGAGCCCGGCTCTTGGGCAGGACGGGGAAGCACTTTCCACGTTGATCCCAGGATCGGAAAATGACGCTGTGACTGCTCAGCTCTTTTTATAGGCTTTTCGGGGGGGGGAGGAGGAGTTTGCTGCCATGAAGACGGCACTCGGTTCTCGTGATAATGACAGGCTGCCGTCGGTCACGGCCCTGTGAAGTAAGCGTCTCCTGGAGAAGCAGGTGGTGTGCGTGCAGGACTTGCCGGGTGACAGCCCTTTCTCTTCTCGACCTCTGCACGCTGTAGGCTTGCCCAGAGCCACACGGCCGGACGTAGTACTAGACCTTGGACTGCGGTGGTCTCTGTTGCCTTGTCAGCTGTAGGTCACAGCATCAGTATAAAAATCTGCGTTATTGATGTACATGCACGAATGCATTAGAAAGCACACTTCCTGTTCTCTGTTAACACAAAGAAGTGCTTGGACAAAATGCAGAAGGGTGATGCTTGAATGAAAGTTTATTTGGTGTTTTAATTGTTGAGCCTCGGTGGGCCGTGGTCGCTGGTGACAAAGAACATTGTTCATTAATGTGAGTTCGAGAGACTCTCGAGTCAACGTTTGAAGTCAGTTTCTTATACCTTCAAGATTTCTTTTAGTTTCTTAATAGAAAACAGCCTTTGAACACTATATCTTCTTTGTAACTTACGTCACTCACTCAGTTCTCAAAAAATCCTGTGTGTGCGTGTGTGTAATCCAGCAGGTGAGAACACATCAGGCTACTTGAGCAGAAACGTTGTGGCGTCCCGTGACCATAACATTCTCGTGGGCACAGCGTACAAGATCATGGCCGACGCTCTCAGCAGTGAGCCCACCTGCCTCGCTGGGATCGAGGAGAGCAAGGCCAGGAGCGTCGTGGAGCTCTCAGGATCCAGTTCAGAGGATGCAGAGAAGGTAGTGACGCTGGGAGCCTGAGCGCTTCGTGTCGTGTGTTTGTCTCGACCGCGCAGGCTCCGCTACACGAAAGAAATGACAAGTCTCGCTTTGTGTTTTCAAGACACATTTGACAGTTACACGCAGTCAGGTTTCTTATTGGAAAAATGACCTACTCCCCATGTTTCCTGTTTATTTGAACGACACCCTTCTTTTCGTGTTAATAATGAGAAGTCTGTGTTGGCTTGATGTGGACGGTTCTCCTGTGAATCTTATTAGTGGAATCTCACCACTGGTCACCATTCAGACGCCCCGCTAGCTTATGGGAAGAATCAGCTTTTCTGCTTTTTTGTGTAGCACCTGCTTTGTTGGCACTTCTCAGGTGGTTCTGTGTATTTGTGAGTTCCCACGTGCTCCCCGCATCTCTTGTGTCCCCAGCCTCCAGCCCCTCCTGAGCCATGCCCCGCGTGTTGGTGTTCAGGCGCCGAGATGGCGTAGGGCTGGCATCTCTTTCCCAGTCCAGGCAGACCTGGCTCTGCCCTCGAGCGGCTTTCTGTTTACCGGTGGCTGACGGGTCCCAGGGAGGCAGGGTCTTCCGGAAGCTTGGTCTCGCTCACAGCCTGCCGCGGTCTGTGCGTTCCAGGTTGCGGCAGGCCTGTACCAGAGAGCGTTCCACCACCTTTCCGAGGCCGTGCGGACGGCAGCACAGGAGGAGGCCGGGCGCTCAGCATGGGGCCAGGAGCCTGCGTGCGGGCTGGTGGCGGCTTACCTGGCGCTGGTGGAGTTCTGTGACCAGCGGCTCCGCAAGCAGGAGGAGGGCCCCCCCGGTGAGCCCCGCGCGTGCCCGCCGGAGATGTAGGGTCTTGCGGGTCCTATGCTCTCCTGTGTGTTTTTCAATGGCATGTGTTCTAAGAGATGGCTTGTCTGTTTAAGAGGCTGTGACATGGCCATGCCCCACGGCCGGTGTGGGACCGGAGTTGGGCGTCTCCGTCCCTCCCTCCCTCCGTCTGCTTCCCTGGCGCGTGTCTGACCAGCTCCTGTGGCCACCCCTCGTGTTCCAGCCCAGGAAGCAAACTACTTCACCCGGTACACGGGCCTCTCACTGTTGCGGCCTCTTCCATTGCGGAGCGCAGGCTCACGGGCCCAGCCGCTCCGCGGCATGTGGGATCTTCCCGGACTGCACGAACCTGTGTCCCCTGCATCGGCAGGCAGACTCTCAACCACTGCGCCGCCAGGGAAGCCCCAGAGAGGAGCTCTTACATGCAGTCCGAGACCGTCTGCTGAGCTGCAGTAGTTGTTAGAAAGGAAGCCCGGGCGAGAGCAGCCAGCGCTGAGTATGCCACTCGTGTCTGTGTGTGGGTAGTGACCACGTCTCTCCTCTCCTGTCCCCGGTAGTCCTGGACGCTGCAGAACTGCGCACGTATCCGGCCCTTGTGGTGGACAAAATGCTGAAAGCTCTGAAGTTACACTCCAGCGAGGCCAGGCTGAAGTTCCCCAGACTCCTCCAGATCGTTGAGCAGTATCCAGAGGAGACCCTGAGCCTCATGACCAGAGAGGTCAGTGTCTTCCTTCTGGCGGACAGGACTTGACCAAACTAACAGATGTGTTGTGTGGGGTGCGTGTGTTAATGGCTTTTCGTAACCACTGAGTTTTGCTCCATCCCAACAACACGTGTCATTGAAAACCGTGTAAGGGAGTGTTCCCATGCACCCACTTTGCTCTGTGGGTGTTGACAAGAGGCCGCGTCTGAACGAGGACCGAGACGGGAAGTGAGACCTCCACCCGGAGCTGGCTGCCCCTCAGGGCTGAGCTGCGTCTGTACGTCCGGGGGCCTTATGCTCAGGTCACTGTTCAGCAGCGAGAAAAGGCGGACGTTTCAGGTGCCGTCCCCCCGTGCTCCACATCTCGGGAACCCCCAGGGCTCCTGCCCTACGTCCCGCTTGCCCGCTGTCACCCCATCCCGGCCTCTCCCCTGGGGCTGCATTGGGGAAAAAGGGGAGGGTTATCAGAAAGGCTCCTTAGCGACTTCGTGGATGTTTAACTGGAAGACGGGGCCAGGCTTTGAGTTGATGACGTAATAGTTCAGAAAGGGTGCACAGCAGGTCTGTAGACGGTGCTGGTCGCCGAGCCCGCAGTCAGTTCTCTGTGCGCTTGGACAGGTGAGGGTTTTCAGTAGGTCCTACACAGGAGATTAAAGTAAATTCGGTATGAAATGCGGTACACATGCATTTTCCTCAAAGATAAGTAAAGAAATATTTCAGTAAGTTATGGTTCTTTTTTCCCCCAAAATCATACTTGTATATAATAAAAATGGCATTTTGAGTTTGTGTGGAAACGAATGGAATGGTGGGTCGATGTTCTCATGACCCTTGAGATGGGCAGCTGGCCTTGCACTGAGGGACCCCAAGCCTCCCGTCCTTCCTGGCTTTATACCAGCATTCCAAGTGCAGGGGAGTTTATCTTGAAATAAACGCCTGGAAAAGCATTAGAGGAAAACCTGAGCAAAATCTGAAAATGGTCTTGGAGTTAAGAGACAAAACCCAGGAGCTATAGAGGAAAATAACTTGACGTTTCTATCGTTAAAATAATGCCATATACAAAGTTAAGGAAAAAAAAACTGGGAGAAAAAATTTGCAACACACACTGGAGACGGAGAGCAGGCGTCTCTACTGTCCGCAACAGACAGACTCGTAGCAAGGGGCGACACACGTGCGGTTAAAGCACGCAACGCAGGTAAACGCTGACGGCCCAGCCTCACTAATGATGAGACGCGCAAATTAAAGTTAGATATCTTTCACTTCTCAGATTGAAAATAGATTTTAAAAATTGTCAGATTGACAGTAGATTTTGAAAATGGATCACGTCAAGTGTCGGAAAGGATTTTGGAAAGTAGTCGATGTGCGCTTTCAGAAGTGGAAATTTGAAAAACCTTCTTGGAGGGAAATTTAGCCATGTTTTTACAGTAGTTAAGGTTCCCATTAAAAGTAAAAAGGAATTTAGGAACTCATTTAGGAATTTCTCCTGTGGGTATATAGCACAGGTACAAAGAGATAAACATACAGGGTTGTGCATTGTAGTATCTGGACAGCAAAAATTGCAGATACCCTAAAAGTTCATCATAGAGGCCTTGTGAAATGAAGCAGAATATGGTACAGCTGTTAAAAGGAATGAGGTAGATCTAAGAAAAACCAGCAACAGCAAGTCTCCTCCAGTTCCATTCTTCTGAAGAAAGGGTCCACGTGCACACGCCCTGAAAAGGCCCAGAAGAGTCGATGGTTCCCAGTGGGTCGGAACCGAGAGGGCTGCGAAGACTTTGTCTACGCGTCTGTCGGTTTTTATACTGCCGGTAGCAAATACAGCCATACTTTGATACTGGACACACAGTACTTTCGTAAGGGAAGAACGCTGCATGTGTCGCTCATTACTCATTTCTCTCTGTTTCAGATGTCCTCCATTCCTTGCTGGCACTTCATCGGCTGGATCAGCCACATGGTGGCCTTGCTAGACAAGGAGGAGGGGGTCGCCGTCCAGCGCACTGTGGCGGACATCGCCGACCACTACCCGCAGGCCGTCGTGTACCCATTCATGATAAGCAGTGAAAGCTATGCCTTCAGAGACACTTCTGCTGGCCATAAGAACAAGGACTTTGTGGCCAGGTGACACAAGAAAAATTAGGTCCATCCAACACTGAAAGGTTATCGAAACGTCTGTGGTCAAAGCAGACACAGGGACGCTTATGTGTGTCCTCAGATGAATTAGAGCTGCCATGGAGGGCAGGAGGCCTAGATGTCTGTCTGTTGGGTGCATCTGCCCTGGTGTGTTGTTTGCTGTAGAATTTATTTCCTTTTGTAAACACAGTTCATCTTAAAATGTTATTCATGAGATGGTTATACTAACCATTAGTAATCTGTTGGTTGAGACAGACTAGATGAGATGCTTTTTGGAATCAGTTCCTGAAATTGTTCTGTAATTTAAAATCTCCGGGAAGCCCCCCCTTCTTCGTTAAGTCAGTAAACTGCCCAGGTGTCCTTTTCGCTTCTTCAGTTGGTTTGTGAGTGAGGACAGTTGCCAGAGCCGGCAGCAGTGTTTTACTTTAGAAAGAATACTTGGTGAATGCACGGCATTTTAGCTGCCCTTCTCTGTCAAGAGCTGATTTGCCTCATTATTTAGTGTTTTGCTTCCGAGGGACAAGGCTGGGGGGCACAGCCCTCATCCTGGCTCGCCGATGGGCCAGCCATGCAACCCACCCACCCTGTGGTGCCCTCCTGTGTCTCAGCAGAGGTAGCTGCCGCATGATCGCTTCCTTAGAAAGAAAGCAAAGAGAAATGTTGAAAGTTTGTTGAGAAGCGGGGCCTTTTGAACTTGAGATCGTGGGCGCCAAAATGTTGAGAATTTGCTTTCACCTCATCTCTTGATACAGGACACACTTTGTGCTTCATCTGTTTTGGAGATAATTTTTAAATTGCTCCTTCCCTAGACTGTGTAGTTGGTTATGTATTGTTTTATATATAAATATAATTATATAGACATAAAAATTATAGGCCTTGGATCTTTGGAAGATGTTTGAGCACCTAAACTTGGTCATTTTTTGTAGGATTAAAGCTAAGTTAGATCGAGAAGGAGTGGTTCAGGACTTCATTAACGCCCTGGAGCAGCTCTCCAGCCCTGAGATGCTCTTTAAGGTAGTGTTAACAGCTTCCCGCACGTAAGACACGGGCTCAGTGCAACCTGCCTGCAGTCCAGCTTGACGTGTCTTTTTTTCTGCACAGGACTGGACGGAGGACGTCAAGCTTGAACTAGAGAAGAACCCTGTAAATAAGAAGAACCTTGAGAGGATGTATGAGAGAATGTACGCAGCCTTGGGAGACCCACAGGCTCCGGGTCTCGGGAGTTTTCGAAGGAGGTTTATCCAGGTACGGGGGAGCGGCAGCCGCTTGGTGATTACAGAGTCATTATGAAGACGAGGGCTTCTACTTGCTGGTGTGTTAACACTTCTGGTTTTAAAATGTCTGTTGAATTTGTAAACTTTCCTTAGATTTGTGTCTCTCTGTTAGATATTGATGGCGTGTTTTTAGGTCAGACAGTGGCAAGTGGGGCACAGGTAAAACCTCAGGGTTTCTATTACATTCTGTTCTTCATGGCCAGATTCTTAGATATGAAGGTTATGTGTAGTTTAATGTTTTTAATTCTCAGAGTGATTTGGGTATCGGACCAGGAAAACGTTTGTATTTGCCGCAGGTTGTAACCATTTTGTGAGCACTTAGTTCTGTCCAAGGCTCCGAGAGTTCACGGGGCCACCTGACACGTGCTGTGTGGACAGAACTGTGGCGTCAGCGTGAGCTCTAGTTTCAAAGTTGCTCCAGACTTGGAAGGGCG
>NW_020173037.1:343354-381035 GCF_003031525.2 Neophocaena asiaeorientalis asiaeorientalis | reverse complement strand
GGGGTGGGCCTCCTCCGTCCGCACCTGTGTGCACCTCTCCTGCGTTTGTCATGCTGAGTTCGTTTTGACAGTTTGGTGAAACCGCTTCTGTTCACGAAACCTCAGGAAGCTTTAGCGCGTGCAGGAGCCGCGGCGCTCGCCAGTCGCACGTCGCTGATGCGGAGGAGCGTCTTTGTCCCCTGGGGGTGTGCCAAGTGCTCCAGCGAGACGTCGGTCACACGCCCTGCCGGCGGCACGCGTGCTGCAGCCTGTGTCGGTGCCTCCCCTCTGGGCGCTGGGGGTTGCTCCACAGCCTGTGTGTCCCTCGTCCACTGAGCCATGCTCCTGTGCAGGAGGCAGAGTGACTCGGGGGCGCCCTCCTGAGTCAGACTCGGGGGCAGGCCCGACTCCACTCACCTCTGCCCACGGAGCCCACCGCTGGCGTCTCTGTCGGATACGCGGGCGGGGGACGGTTCTGACCTCCAGAGGGAGGGCTGGGGGAGTCGTCCCTGCTTCGGGGAGCTTCCCTTAACTGTCTGAATGTGGGAACAGACAGGACTACCTGCTGCCTCATGTGTCCCGGGCTGTGTCTCAAGTGACAGTAAAACCCTAAACCTGGGCACGTACTGCATTTTATGACGCGTGTTCGACCCCATGTCCTATCAGGTCAGCCTCACAGCACTGCTGCCCAGTGACTGCAGGTCCCCGGCGGGCAACCCACGTCCTGAGAAGGTCCTGAAGGGCGGCGGGCCCGCGGCCACAGCGGGAACCGTCGGTGGGAAGGCGCTTGCGTCCGCCCTGTCCCCAGCTGGGGCCGCGCCAGCCTCTGCGGTCACAGTGCAGGAGCAGCCCCGGCGGGCAGCGGGCGGGCAGCAGGGATGGCGGCCCCAACAGGCTTGACGTGTGAAATCGGCCAGGGTCTGGGGCTCGCCAGGCCTCGTTCTGAGCCACGCCGCTTGTGCTAAGCACGTGGCCGGCCCAGGGCCGACCGAGAGGGCGGCAGAGGGGACGCCGTGAGCTTCCTGCGAAGGGGGGGGGTGGGGGTCTGCCTGTTGGCCCCACCCTGGAAACCGCAGCCTGGCGGGCTTTGTCCCGGCCAAGCTCAGCCCACCGCTCGCCCAGCAGGGCCGAGCCCGGCAGAAACCTCCCCACAGCTGCAGCCGTGGTCTGTCCGGGGCTTGCTTCCTAGTACCTGGGACGGTCCATCTGGAACTTTCTGCTTTGTGCCAAATCAGCACATAATTTGCGTCGATTAATTAAAATATTAATCCACTAAAACAGAACTGCCTCAGGTTTCAGTCTAGGGGCCCCTTAGGGGCATTTTGCCATCTGGATCAGTGTTGGTTCTGGTTATGCTGGGAAATGCGGGTTGATCTTTCCCTTCATTCTAAGGATTGCAGACTGTTTCTATACTTTCAGTCCATTTTTATATATGTGAATTTTCCTGTAGTGGATTGTCTAAAACAGAGCTGATATTTCATTTATACCAGGCTCATGATGTGGGGTTAGTTCTACATTTGGGAAAACATTTCTAATTAAAGATGATCAGGTGAATCTTGACACCTTAGGTCACCGTTAGTAATACTCTTGAGTTTTGTTTTTTAAGTTTTGATATCAGGGTTATAATTTAAATATTTGAGTAGAAACTAATACAAAGAATGATGTAATATATTCCAGGATAGGGAACTTCTAATAATAATCGCTTCTAGAAATACAGCTTACCCAAATGCTATTTATACTGGTTCTTGATCCAAAATAATGGCTTGAAAGACCCTCACTAAGGGAAAGTGTTTTTTTCTTATGTTTTTCTCTTTGCTGCGAGGAAGAACTTTGGGCTGTTCATTTTTTTAAAAATTGTTTATTTGTTTTTGGCTCTGTTTGGGTCTTCGTTGCTGCGCGCGGGCTTTCTCAAGTTGTCGTGAGCGGGGGCTGCTCATTGCGGTGGCTTCTCTTGTTGTGGAGCATGGGCTCTAGGGTGCAGGCTCAGTAGTTGTGGTGCACGGGCTTAGTTGCTCCGTGGCATGTGGGATCTTCCCGGACCAGGGCTCGAACCCGTGTCCCCTGCATCGGCAGGTGGATTCTTAACCACCGCGCCAGCAGGGCAGTCCCTGGGCTGTTCATTTCCATTGAATTATGTCCTTTATTTTGTACTTTGTTCCTACTTACTCCCGTTGTCATGATGGTGCAGATCAGCAGCTGTACAACGGACCCAGAGGTTAAAGGATTTCCCCATGTGTATAAAGCCCTTATTAAGAACTTATGCTCAGAAGTCACCGCTGACTGTCATCCTTTCCATCTTCTCAAAGGCACACAAAGACAAAAACAAAGGCAGCCTGCTGTGCTTTAAGAGTGTTGAAACATTCAAGGAGAGTGAAACTGTCAGTTAAAAGCACAGAAAAAACCCAATACAACTTGAGCACCTGTTTATTGTAAAGATTCGTGAGCCTGGAACTTTTTCAGAAGTTCAGCTAAACATTAATATTTCAGGTAAATTATCATTAATTTCAGGCTTTTGGGAAAGAATTTGATGACCACTTCGGGAGAGGAGGCTCTAAGCTCCCTGGCATGAGGCCCCAGGACTTCCGCAGCATCACCAGCTTGCTGCTTGGGAGGATGAGCAGGGCCTCGAAGGCGCCGGGGAACCTGAAGGAGTGCTCGCCCTGGATGAGCAGCTTCAGGGCGGAGTTCCTGAGGGACGAGCTAGAGGTCCCTGGTGAGTTCGCCTCGCGGCGGCGGGGGTGGGCAGGAGGGTGCTTGGAGGAGATCGTGCTGCAGCCGGCACTTTTGACTCTAAGATGGTGAAATCGGGGTCCTGACAGTTTTCTTTCTTTAAAAAGAATTTGAAATTCCACATATTTTTCATCATTAGGAAAATCTATAATTACTGTGAGTAGTATGCTTATTAAACGTCTAGTCCTATTCCTGGTTAAGACAAGCGCTCAGACGTCCACCTACTAATAACGGTAGCTGGTAATGTCCTCTGAACCTACCCGCGCATGGTAGGAACTGCAGCATCTGAGAAGTGCAGTAAAACGCGGTGTGCCTGCACACTGCTTTGTGGGGTGTGCGCTGGTCCCACCTAAAGCAGCGAGGTGATGGCACACGACGTGCCAGCAGGAGGGACGCTAGTGGCACTGAGGACCCGCCCTGTCTTCACCGTGGAATTTGCCAGACCAGGTGTTTCACTGTGGTCACTTAGGTCCTTATTCCAGTGGGGAGAAAGGGATTTGGAGAAACAATTTCTTTTGTTATTATTAACAGCTGTGCATCACATACCATGAGTTTCAAGAAAACCACCAAAAACAGAGCCTCCTGACATGCAGCTTGACTCCGCTGGAAACAGCACGGGTGCTCGCCCGGGGCGCTACCGTCCCTGTTTGCCTTTGTCTGCTCCACCCGAACGGGAAGCGGCGTCCACCGGCCTGTCAAACTGAGAAATGGCAGCATTTAAAAAAATACATCCAGTGAAAACTTCGAGTTAAAACTCCCCTCCTGTTAGACCAGTGGGTGTGTTTTAAATGCAGGGTGCAGCCTCTGAGTCAGGCTTCTGTGGTTTGTCCCAGGTCAGTACGATGGCAGAGGGAAGCCGATGCCCGAGTACCACGCCCGCATCGCCGGCTTCGACGAGCGGGTAGGTGCCGGGCGTCAGCTCCTCGGGTTCCGGGAGAGGCAGCTCACTCCCCGTGCCGGTGTCGAGCGCACGGGGTTCTCTGAGGGTTGTGTTACAAGTTTTCTGATGGGAATTTACTGGCCTTAATATAATGTTTCCAGTCTTTCAACATCAGTCATGTTTAAGGACCTAGTGAACTCGAAGAATAAACTCTGTGTGTGTGTGTGTGTGTGAAAGTGAGACAAACGTACGAGTCTTAAGTGTCTGTATGTAGCAAGTGGACATGTCGTGTGTGGCTTGTTCCCGAGGACGCATGTTCATAAGCACTTCACTTGTCACCGGAAACCTGGCACCTCTTGGCACTGCAGCCGGGCAGGAACAGGGACCAGGAGACTCAGGGCCCTCGCTTGTCCTTTGCTCTGTTGCGCTCCTGTGTCCCTGGAGGGCGTGCCCCAGGCCTCGTTTCCCCTCTGGTGATGAGCCACGGGCTGTTTCGTTTGACCTTTAAAGGTGAGAGTGATGGCCTCGCTCAGGAGACCAGTACGCATTGTGGTCCGCGGGCACGACGAGCGCGAGTACGCCTTCCTGGTGAAGGGCGGGGAGGACCTGCGGCAGGACCAGCGCGTCTGCCAGCTGCTGCAGGTCATGAACGCGGTGCTCGCCCGCGACGCCGCCTGTGGCCAGAGGGGCCTGCAGGTGACCACCTACCGCGTGGTGCCCATGACCTCCAGGTGCGCAGAGCCCCCTGCGGGCGATGGGGGCGCAGGGGGCACAGGACCGGAAAGGGTTTTGTCGGGAAGGGGAGGAGGGGGTCCTGTGACGGTTCGGGTTCTAGGTGTCACGGGACAGAGGCCAACAGCACAGACGCTGCTCAGCCTGTGATGTTCATCCTCGTGGAGAAAGGGAAGAACTGTGTTCTAGAGAAGCGAGGGCAGGGGTGTTCATGACTGTTCTCTCCTTTCAGGTTGGGGCTAATTGAATGGATCGAAAGCACCTGCACCTTGAAGGAACTCCTTCTGAGCAGCATGTCACGGGAGGAGAAGGCGGCCTACACCAGGTGACCTGGAGTCCCAGGGCCCTGCCCCGGCCCTGCCCGGCCGCCCCAGCCCACAGGTCACCTCCACCCCGCCTCCAGGGACCTGAATTTTCAGGCCCTTGCATTGGCGCCCTTGGCCGCCGCCTGGCCTGTACTTCAATCTGCCTCTCCATGGGTGAACAAAGGAAATGGAGTCCAGGGTTCTAAACAGTAGTTGCATATATTTTATCACAATTTTTAAAAAAGGATTAACTTTGGGGAAGAAAAGACTCTTTGAGGAAAATAAAACAGTAAGGTTAGCAGCTAACATTTAATTATACATTTTCTGTGGCACTAGTCTCAGCTCTTAATGTGTATGAAGTCATTTATTTCTTACAAAAAGCAAGAAGGTGAGTATCGTTGTCACCTCTGTACAGACGAGGCAGCTGAGGCTGGAGAGGTGGGGCTGCCCCGGCCTGTAGGGGGCGCAGGTGGGTGCATAGGTCCGGGTCATGAATCAGGTGCTTTTTCTGTTTTCCTTTATCCTTTTTTATTTTCCAGTTTTCCTACGATGAGCATGTTATTTTTCAATCAGGAAGTTTTAGAAAAAAAATTTGTTCCTTGTTTCTGTAAAGAAAACTAAGGACAGCATGGCTTACAGCCGTTTTGAAGCAAGGGTTGGCACGTTTGGGGGACCAGCGTTAGGCTGGCGGGCGAGGAGATTCTCCTCACTGGACTCCTGCCCCTTCCCGAGAGCGCCTGCGCGGGGCCGGTGTTCTCATCGGTCACGCTCTCGTTCCTGGACAGTAGTTGCTACGTGGGGCAGTGTTTACCAACTGTTACTTCCATTCACTTGAGTCTTTTGCCTGAAGTTGTTCCTGCAGCCCCTGCAGGACCGGCACCCCGGGGCCAGGGGCCCCCCTCTCGCTTGTGCTTGTGCTGACACACAGGGGGCCTGAGCCACGGCCCCCGCCCCCCGCCTCCCACTTGTGAGATGGGAGAGAGTGAAAGGCATCCGGTAAACACAGGTGTCCAGGGAGTATAAAGTGCTTTTCACATATGGAATTGTATACATTACTTCCCACTACCTTTTTAAAACAAGGCACTTCAAGCCCCCATCCCTAAGATCATTGCTGTTTTTTTCTTAATTTACATGTTGCAGTTTTCCAGCCTGACGACTTTTATCCGATTGAAACTAGGAGAGACTTTAGATGGAAATGGAGTGGTCTCTTTGTGAAATTAATGTAGTAGCAACTCAGAAAAGATTCACCTTAAGGGATTTAACTACTAAGTAACATATTGTGAAGTTGTTCTGTCTTTAGTGATTATTATTATTATTATTTTTAAGGAAAATTGTTAAAACTTTTGATGCAAACGCAAAAGTGGCTAAACATACAAGTAACACAGTGTTTCCACCTGTCCCCACACTGCCTTTTGCCTGTGAAGCATTATTGAAAACAAGCTTTTCAAATTCAATTCAAACCCATCGTCATTTGAGAAGATACTTTTTGGCACTTACTGTGGATTTTGTCTGTGTCTGCATACTGGAAATGGTTTAAAAGAAAAAAAAAAGCGTGGCAGTGTTTAATGACAGAAGCAGACAGGCTGTCTTCAACAAGTAGCTTGTGGCCATTTTGCTTCTTTAGTGATTTACGTGCTTTAAACAAGTTGCACGTGGTGCTGTCCTGCTGCGAGGGGTCCCGCCCAGGGTCAGGCGTGTGGGACCTTATGCCTGCGTCGTCAGCTCATCTTGTTCCTGTGTGTGAAGTGGGACGTTTATTGCATCTGGTGGTTCTGCTCCTGAACTTTTGCACAGGAGATAGCCATGGTTCTTGAGGCGTGATGAAGAATGGATAATGGCGTGTGGAAATCCTAGACCCAGAGTAGCAGGAGTTCAGTGCTAATATTAAATATGATTAAAGTCACGTTTATTTTCCCTGGCTCTTCACTACTTTTCAGTGAATTCCTGGTGATGTTTGCCTCTGAAATCAGCAACCCTGGACATCTTCCTAATGCTGATTTCTCTTTCCCTACTTGTTAGTGACCCCCGGGCACCAGCGTCTGAGTATAGAGACTGGCTGAGGAGGATGTCGGGAAGGTGTGACCCTGGGGCCTACGCGCTCATGTTCAAGTATGTGTTGCGCCGACCAGTTCATTCTTCTCAGAGTTGCGTATTCACTTTTGTTTCTTAGCAAGTGTTGCCTCAGATCATCAAAATCTAGCTGTTGTCTGATATTCGAGCTTCAATATAACAAAGAGGTTTAAATTTCAAGTCATGAGAAGTTCTAATCGGACATTTCCTATTATTAAATCATAGGGGAGCTAGTCGCACTGAAACAGTCACATCTTTTAGAAAAAGAGAAAGTAAAGTGCCGGCTGATCTCTTAAAGTAAGAGTATTCCCGACTTTGCTCACGGGGGCTGGGGGCGGGGGCAGAGGGCAGAGGGCAGAGGCCACGCGACTGTCGCCCTGCAGGCGGGCCTTCCTGAAGATGAGCACCGGCCCCGAGGCCTTCCTGGCTCTCCGCGACCACTTTGCCAGCTCCCACGCACTCCTGTGCATCAGCCACTGGGTCTTGGGCATCGGAGACAGGCACCTGAACAACCTCATGGTGAGCTTGGAGACGGGCGGCGCGATCGGGATCGACTTTGGACATGCTTTCGGATCAGCCACCCAGGTGAGCGTGCCCTTCTCCGCTCTGGGCTGGAGTTGCCCTTGGGCTTTGCGACCGCTCTGCATGCGGTCGGTTTGCATGGTCGTTGACGTTGTCATTCTTGTGGAAAGGGAAAATCTCAGCTGTGTTTCAGCCTTGTGCAGACAGGTTGTAGAAGGTGTGCCGATAGATTAGATAATCGGAGCTAAGAGAAACGTGCTCCTGTAAAAAGGTAGGAGGTTCTGTGAAGCCCCGTCATGGACACATCCCGCGTGGATGTGAAGCGCACCCTCCCTGACATCAAGCTCCAAGTCTCCTTCTCCGTGGGCACAGTGACTTCACATCCGTGTGGCAGGAGCTGGTGTGCTCCCCACGCGTGAGCGACAGCCGTGGAAGGGCCCTCCCCCGCATCCACTGCTTCTCACACGTCCTCTTCTCTGTAGTTTCTGCCGGTCCCTGAGCTGATGCCTTTCCGTCTGACTCGCCAGTTTATCACCCTGATGCTACCACTGAAAGAAACGGGGCTCGTGGGCAGCACCATGGTGTGTGCGCTGAGGGCTTTCCGCTCGCGCCCCGACCTGCTCACCACCGCCATGGACGTGTTTGTGAAGGAGCCGTCCTTTGACTGGAAGGTGCGGTGGTCTCTTCGCGCTTTGTGCCTTTGTTACAGCGTGCCTGTGATTGACCCACATCTCCTGTTACCTGGTGGGAATGTGTCATGTTGTGTTTATTACTAAAATACTTACTGTTTTGTACAGCACTTTCTCAGAATGAACACTTGGGATCATTTGGCTTGGCTTGAAAATCAGATGAGACGTTCCTTTTATTTGGAGGAAACTGACTTGAGAGTATTTTTAACCCTTTGGTGATGGTGGGTTTGGTTTCTCTGAGAAAAGCTTTAGTTTAAAATCTGTTCTACACAAAGTCTTCCTTGATCATAAAGACAGATAGTGCTTTCTTAAATCTCAAGGGTTCTTCACAATACTGCCCCCAAAAGGGAGCATAGCAAAGGCACCCTCCACAGGGAGGGATACTTTAAGCCTAAGGGTAAGACCCTCACGGTCGTGGTCACTGTTATTTGTGCTGCCGTGAGAGTTTGCATGAAAAGCTGCGGCGCCCTCCCCAGTTAGAGATTCTGTTTCTTTTAAGATCGTTACTTGGTGAATCTGTGTGAATGTGATCATGTATACTGTTAAGCAGAGAAAAAAAAATCATGTTCCTTTCCTTTAGAATTTTGAACAGAAAATGCTAAGAAAAGGAGGATCATGGATTCAAGAAATAAATGTAACTGAAAAAAACTGGTATCCCCGGCAGAAGATACATCATGCCAAGAGAAAGTTAGCAGGTGCCAATCCAGCAGTTATTACCTGGTAAGACGTTATTTGTGTAAGAAGCAAACACACACCAACACGCTGGCGTTTCCGGAAGAATCAATGAACACCGTATGTTTATCCTCGGCCTGTGGTGTCGGCACTGACAGACGGAGGGCCACGGCCTGAGGAGGCCGGCCTCTCCACTGCCCTGCAAGGTCCTAACTCTGGAGCCCTTTCCAGTCTGCCTGGGGTCCCTGCACCGCATTCCTAGACTGTTGCATGAATACCTTTACCTGCCCGAGGAGATTTAGGTTTTAAACTTACTCTTGTCCTTTTTCAGGACGAATGGGACCCTGGCGGCACAGCCCCGAGGTGCGGAGAGCACAGCGGCGGCTCATTAACAAGTGTGCAAATCGGGTTACCTTTAACATAGCTTTCCCATTTTTCTGGTTGAGGTCTAAAACAAACAGGAATTTGTAGAAATGATTCACAAGAAGGAAAAAAAGTTGGACTTTCCCATTTAATTAACAATAAAAGGCTGTCTGCGGTCAGTTGTTTTTTGACAAAGGTGCCAAGACCATTTGGTGGTCTTTCCAACAAATGGCAAAGGAATGAAGGCGGAACCTCCACCTCCCACCACATACAAAGTTAATTCAAAGTGGATCAAAGACCTAACTGTAAGAGCTAAAACTGTAAAATACTTAGGAAGAAACACGGGTAAATCTTTAGGACCTGGGATTTGGCAGTGACAGTTTGGCACTCTTAAGTATAACAGTAAAAGCACAAACAAGAAAAGGAAAAAACAGATAAATTCATCAAAATTGAAAACTTTAGTGCTTACCATCAGGAAAGTAAAAATACAGCCCACAGAATGGGAGAAAACATTTGAAAGTCATACAGCTGCTAAGGGACTTGTGTACAGAATACATAAAAAACTCTTACCGCTGAATAATAAAAAGACCACTCAATTAAAAAATGACCACAGTACCTGAACGGACATTGCTGTAAAGAAGACACACAAATGGCCAACAAGCACATGGGAAGATGCTGGGCATCATTAGTCATCAGATAAATGCAGTGGGATTCCACTTCACACCCACTAGAATTGTTGGAATCAAAAAATGGAACATAGCGAGTTGTTGTGAGGGCTGGAGAAGTCGGAGCCCTCGGTGTTTCTGCTGGGAAGGTAAAATGCTACAGCCACTGTGGGGAGGTGTGGCAGTTCCTCAAAGAGTTAAACGTGGGGTACCATAGGACCCTGCGTTCCATTCTGGGTACTAACCCAAGCGAAGTAAAAGTGAGTCCACACAGACACGTGAAGACAGGCGTTCCCAGCATCCATCATGTTCTGGTTTCCTGCAGATCGAATCTCTTGGCTTTAAGGTTATGAGCAACAAAATATTCTGCGTGGTGAGGGGGAATGTCTGGTTTGGACAGGAAAAATCATGCGTGGTTTGTGTCTTCATGTTTGTTTCATCTTTTTTCCAGTGATGAGTTACTTCTGGGCCATGAGAAGGTGCCTGCCTTTGAGCATTACATCGCTGTAGCGCAAGGAAGCAGAGATCACAACGTCCGTGCCCAGGAGCCAGGCAGTGGACTTTCAGAAGAGGCCCAGGTGAAGTGCTTGATTGACCAGGCGACAGACCCCAACATCCTTGGCAGAACTTGGGAAGGGTGGGAGCCCTGGATGTGAGGTCCTGGGGATTCAGCAGAGAAAGGGCATGCGTGTGGAGAGAGTGTCCTAAACTTTGATCCAAGCAGTCAGTGGGCTCATCGTCCCGAAGCACCAGAGTTGTATCCCGAGTTGAATCCAGGTCCTGATGAAGAAGTGAATGCTGGCATGGGTGAATGACTAGGCCATAATCATAGACCAGGTTAGGGTTAAAATGGATGCAGAAGGGCAGACTCGTGCAGAGCACGGAATCAAGACCGTAGCAGATCGCGAGTGCTGTGAGCGGACCAAGAGCTGTGGTAGTTCATTGTGTACGTGAGCGTTCTGCGACCTGCCTCGCGGCGCCATGGAAATCACACCCAGAAGACGTCGTCCCGGAGACTCTGTGAGAGTCATGTTAGCAATAAGGTCAGGCTTATTATATTTAGAAATGATTGTATTTGACATTTTAGGATATTTTTGTAGGTTTTTCCCTTTCACATTTTTCTCTTCTAGTTTTGACATTTTATGACAGAACTGTTCTCTGGAAGGGAAAGTGTTTAGGAGAGGGAAAAACCTTGGTCTCAGCACTCACTTTTGCTACTCTGATCACAACGGGAAGGTGGATGAAAGAGCTTTGCATCCCAGACTCAGGAAAGCTTCAGAAATTCCAAGTATGAAAGTAGGGATAGCACTAAGCATTCGGGTTCTAGGAAAATAAAAGAAATCCCTGTTTGAAATGAATCCTTATTTGGAGATAAAACATGCGTTCTAGAGCAGCCAGACCAAGTTACAGAAGCAGCTTCCTCTGCACTCGAAGGGCCTCTGTCCCCACCCGGAGCCGATTTCAGGTGGGCTTTGAGCTTTTTGTTACTGTTTTTTCAAACATGTCTAGTTAGAAACTCTTGTATGATTTTGGGAAATAGTAAATCTTAAGACTAAGGAACATTAAAAGTTTTTTTCCCAAAGCAGTGTATAGCTTTTATGCAGTTTCACAAGCAAACATTTCATCTTATAATTATTTCATTGTATTACTTGACAAACTTATTCTGATAGATACAGGTTGAATGCATTATGGCATTAATAAGAAACGTTTATGGGGACTTCCCCAGTGGTCCAGTGGTTCGGACTCTGTGCTTGCACTGCAGGGGGCTTGGGTTCGATCCCTGGTCGGGGAACTGAGACGTCCAGCATGCTGCACAGCGTGGCTGAAACATTTAAAGAAAAAAAACAAAAAAATTCTAAGTTCCCTTAGGACGGGACGCCTACACACAGCTTCCAATCGACAAAATAAAATCGTGGGGAAAGAGTAAAGATGTAAACTGTAAACACTTTCTAAAATAAAAATTATTTCATCAACTTGCAAGAATGTTCGAAGTGCTGTTGATCAATGACCAGTAACTTCCGCTAAGATAGGCGTTTGTGAACTTTGAAATATTGTCTGTATGTTAAAGTGACAGCACAGCTGTGGGGTTTGTACTTATTCTCTTTGAACATCATGAAATTGAAGAGTTTAAGGACTGGCTTTTCAAAAAAGCAAAGGCCATTGGAATTTTGATCAGGATTGCACTGAATCTGTGGATGGCTTTAGGTGGTTTTGCTATTTAACAATATTAAGGCTCCCAGTCCATGAACACAGTGTCTTTCCTTTTATTTGTCTTTAATTTCTTTCAGCAGTGTTTTGTCATTTTTACTGGTTTTTGATGTTTCTACTTTTCAGTTTCCTTGTTTAAATTTATTCTTAGTATTCTTTTGGATGCGGCTGTATATTTGTAGATACTGTGTATTTACAGAGTTTCCCAATTTCCTTTTTGGATTGTCATTGCTGGTGTAGAGGAACACAGCTGCCTTTGTGTGGTGATCTTTTCTCTTGAAACTTTGCTGGATTAATTTATTAGCTCTAGTACTTATTTTGTGTTATCTTTGGGACTTTTTGTATACAGGATCATGTTGTCTGTGATAGAGATGGTTTTACTTCTGCTTTTCCAATTTGAATATTTTTTCTTTTTTCTTGCCTGATTGCTCTGGCTAGAACATCCAGTACAGTGTTGAATAGCAGTGGTGAAAGAGGGCATCCTTGTCTTGTTTCTGATCTCAGGGGAACGTTTTCATCTTTCACCAGTGAGTGTGATGTCATCTGTGGGTTTTCAGCAATGTCCTTTGTCGTGCTGAAGAAGTTCCCTTCTAGTCTTAGTTTGCTGTGTGTTTTTATCGTGAAATGGTGTTGAATTCTGTCAAATACTTTTTTTGCATGCTGAGATGAACCTGTGTTTTTTCTCCTTTGTTAAAGTTGTATATTACAACATTCGATACTAGATTTTCTTTTTAATTTAATTTTTGGCCACGTTGGGTCTTCGTTGCTGCACGCGGGCTTTTCTCTGGTTGTGGCAAGCAGGGGCTACTCTTTGTTGCGGAGCACGGGCTCTAGGCGCATGGGCTCAGTAGTTGTGGCTCGTGGGCTCTAAAGCGCAGGCTCAGTAGTTGTGGCGCAGTGGCTTGGTTGCTCCGTGGCATGTGGGATCTTTCCAGGCCAGGGCTCGAACCCGCATCCCCTGCATTGGCAGGCAGATTCTTAACCACTGCGCCACCAGGGAAGCCCGATGCTAGATGTTGAGTCACCCTTGCAGTGCTGGGACAAATCCCACCTGGCCATGGTGAGAAATCCTTTTACTCTGAGGTTGGATTCCATTTCCTCGTATTTTGTTGAGGATCTTTGCATCAGTGCCCATAAGGGTTATTAGTCTATAATTCTCTTATGGAGCCTCTCTGTCTGGCTTTGGTATCAGGGTAATGCTGGGTTCATAGAACGAGTTCGGGAGTGTTCCCTTCTCTGATGTTTTCTGGAAGAGTTTGAGAAGGACTGGTGTTAATTCTTCTTTCAGGGTTTGGTACAATTCACCAGTAAAGCCATCCTTTTCTTTTGGGGAGGTTTTTTCTATTACTGATGAAGTCTCTTGTTGCAGATCTCTTCAGATTTTCTATGACTTGAGTCAGTTTTGGTAATTTATGTTTCTAGGAACTTTTGATAAGTTGGCATTTTTATTTCTGTAAGGTTGGGATCTTCCTGGACCGGGGCACGAACCCGTGTCCCCTGCATCAGCAGGCGGACTCTCAACCACTGCGCCACCCCCCACTTTCATTTTTGATATTAGAACTAATGAGTTTTTTTTTCTTTTTTTTCTGAATCAGTCTGGAAAGAGGTGTGTCAATTTTGTTGAGCTCTTCAAGGCACCAGTGTTTGGTTTTGTTGCATCTCTTTTTCTGTGCTCTGTTTTATCTGTGCTTCTAATCTTGACTATTTTCTCAGTTTACTGGCATTGAGTGGAGTTTGCTCTTCCTTTCCTTAGTTCCTAAAAGTGTAGCATTAGGTTACTCATTTGCAATCTTTCTTTTTTAATGTAGGCACTGAAGTGTGGTGAAATGAAATTTATATTTTAAGGCAGGACAAGAAAGATTGAAGAATTCTTCTTGTGTGTGTGTCCGGGTCTCCTCCGTGCCCCCTCACGTGCGGTGTGCGTCGCACTGTACATTAACCAGAGCTCCTCAAAGGCGGAGCGGCCGCTCAGCCACAAAGATCACTGTTTCCTTTCCTTCTGATGCTAGCAGTGTAACTTCTTGAAAGAATAGCACTCTTTCCCAGCTCTGCTGGGGTCACGGTGACATGCTGCTCCTTTGTACGTGCTTACCTGGACTGTGTGTTGTGGTGACGTTTCTATAAAATACCAGTAGTCATTGTTATATACACGATCCTTCGTCTCAAAAATGTCTGACTGTGCCTTGGACTTCTAAACAGGTGGAACAGTTCTCCGAATCCTCAGTTTGGCTTGAATAAAATGCCCTTTTTTCTTTCTTCATTTGATTGTTAATTGAATTTTTGTCAACAAGTCTGACCATGGTTTTTGCTACATTCCTTAAATTTTGGTATGCTGTGTTTTTGTTTTCCTTTGTCTCAAAGTGTTTTCTAATTTTCCTCGTGATTTCATTTTTGATTTGGTTAAGACTACGTTGTTTAATTTCCACATATTTGGAATCTTTCACTTTTCCTTCTTTATGGATCTCTAGCTTTATTGCATTTGGTTAGAGAAGATATTTTGTAAGATTTTAATCTTTTTTAATTTATGGAGACTTGTTTGGTGGCCTAACATGTGGTCTATCCTGGAGAATGTTCCAGTGCACTGAGAGGAGTGTGCTCTGTGGTCGTGGGTGGAGTGTTCTGTGCCTGTCTGTTAGGTCTGGCTGGTATGTGGGGTTCAGGTCCTCTGTTTCCTTATTCTTCTGTCTAGATGTTCTGTGTGCCCATTATTGAAATTGGGGTGTTGAGGTCTTCAGCTGTTAATGTAGGTCTGTTTCTCCCTTCAGTTCTGTCAAGCTTTGCTTCCTGTATTTGGGTGGGGGTGGGCCCTGCTGTCTGGTGCGTGTATCTTTATAATTGTGATGTCTTTTTGATGGATTGACTTTATCAGTATATAATGCCCCTTTTTGGTCTCCTGTAACAAGTTGTGACTTAAGAGTCTATTTCCTGATACTAGTAGCCATGCCAGCTTTCTTTTTTTGTTTTGTTTTCATTTTATTTTATTATTTTTTTAAACATCTTTATTAGAGTATAATTGCTTTACAACGGTGTGTTTGTTAGTTTCTGCGGTATAACAAAGTGAATCAGCTATATACATATCATGCCAGCTTTCTACTGGTTATTAATGCATGGAAAACATGTTTCCATACTTTCGGTCTGTTTGTGACTTTGGCTCTAAAATGAGTCGCTTGTAGATAGTGTATAATTGGCTTATGCTTTTATAATCCATGTTGCCAGTACGGTATCTGGTGAATTTAATCTGCTTAAATATAAAGCAACTTCTAAATTAGGGAGTACCCATTTCTATCTTATTTCCATTTGTTTTCTACGAGTTTCATCTTTTCCCCCCAATTTCTTCCCAAACTGTTTCCTTTTGTGTTTGATTTGGTTTTGCTAATGTATCATTTCAATTCCCACCTTGTTTCCTTTTCTGTGTGTTTTTAAGTTTTTTCTTAGTGGTTATTCTGATGACTATAATTAACATGCTGAATTGATAACAATATAGTTTGAATTGATACTGGTTCCAACAGCTTCGCAAAAACCCTGCTCCTGTACAGCTCGGTCCTCTCTCGCGCTTGATGCTGTTGCTGTTGCCATCACAAGTGACATCGTAGAATACTGTATCCCCATTAACATTACATTTATAACTAGTTTTATGCACTTGTCTTTTAAATCATATAAATAAAAAGAGGAGTAACATACCAAGATTTATTTATATAGTTACCGAGATTTCCTTAAACACCCAGCACCAAAAAGATCTCCTCCCGCACTTTGCAGGTTGGTTTTGGGGTGCTCCTTCAGTGCTCAGCCGGGCTGCCTGCGACTCCACTCCAGCTTTCACCTTGGAGCCCAAGGAGTGGTGTAAGTCTCAGTGTTGTCAGTTCTCTCCTGAGCTCGTGTCGGGGTTTGGCGTGCAAATGCACTAGGCAGCCCTTTGAAGCCCTTGTTCCCCCAAGGACCCTCCTCCATAGCCTCCTCCCATCTAGGTTGCTGGTTCTGTCTGCTGCTTGCCCCATCTGCCCACAGATAGCATGGATAGTCTTTAAATGCTTTTGATTCGTGCCTCCTGGAAGTGGCTGGAGCTGAAAGAGCAAAGCAAAGGGAAGGCTCTGTGCCGGCCCCTCAGGTCACTACCAGACAGGTCAAATGCACAACAACAGCTTTAGAAGAGCAAGGTCCCTATGGCCACCCCGCCCCTTGTGCCCAGAACTGGCAACCCAGACCAGGAGCATGGTCACCGCCGACAGCTGGGAGCTGGGGTGGCAGGCAAGTACAGAACAGTGCTACAGCACTCACCAAGTTTTCCCAGCATCTTGCCCCTGGTTTCTGTGAGTATCTGATTTGAATCCAGCATTCCAAGGACGCTGATTCTGCCGTTATTTTGCCAGCTTGTTGGTAGCTTCAGTGGAGGCACTGACCCTCAGAGGCCCTACTCTGCCGTCCTCCGTGACATGCTCAGATGATCTTCTTTGACTCGCGGTTGTCAGGAACTTCTAGAGTTCCTGTGTGTAACTACTATTTGCAGACCTGTGGGCAAGGCACAGACGTGCATTGTATGAGAGGCCAACCACGAGGACTTTAAAGCTGAGACTTTAAAGGTGATGTTTGTATATGAAGATCCGCAGTGTACAGTGAGAGAAACAGCACCCCAAGGGCGCTAGGAAAAGGCTGCCTGTGCCCAGGCCCAGAGGGTCAGGAGTTCTCTCTGGAATAACGCACTAAAACAGCACTGCTTGATACCCACTTAGTGCAGTGATGGAAGTGTTCTAAATCTGTTCAGTACGGCAGCCACATGCGGCCATCAAGCCCTTTAGAGGTGGCTAATGTGACTGACACCTGGACTTAAATTATAAGTTACTTAAATTATAGTTGATTCTTGCTCTTCACATCAGTGACGTTCTGGAACATCAGCACAGACACTGAACTGGTGAATACTGCACCAGTGCTCCAGGGGGAAATAATTTAGATTATTGGGGGCCTCTGGTCACAGTAGTTTCATTGACTGACCAGTATGTAACCTTGTTTTATGTGTGTTACTTATTGTCGTGCTATGTATTACATCCCTAGGACTGACTGACTTTATAACTGGAAGTTTGTACCTTTTGACCACTCACCCATTTTGCCCATCCCTTGATCCCCACCTCTGACAACCACAAATCTGTGTTTGTTTGACCTATGAGTTTGTTTTGTTTCGTTTTACATGCCACATATAACTGAGGTCATACGGTTGTCTTTCCACGTCTGACTTATTTCGCTTAGTGTAATGCCCTCAAGGTCCATCCGTGTTGTCGCAAACGCCAAGATTTCCTTTTCTATAGCTGAATAATATTCGTACACACACACAGTTTGCCCTGCTATCCGAAAGTAGAGCGTTCCTGTGAAAACTTTCCTAAGCAAAATGGTATAAAGAGAAGAGCATCCCCCGCTTTTCTGAAGTTCAAATTATGCCACTTTTACAGAAGTCCTACATTAGTACCTGTTTTCACTAACCAAAAGAAATCCAAAGAAGATTTTCGCCTTTATGAAAAAAGCCATTACCGTACTGATGGAAGTCTTTTGTAAAAGCAAAGTGGTATAATGCAAACTTTTGGAAAGCAGGGAGTACCTGTACCACTTTTTCTTTATCCATTTGTCCATTAATGGGATATTCCATGTGTTGGCTATTGTAAGTAATGCTACGATAAACACGGGGGTGTGTACGTCTTTTCAAGTTAATGTTTTATTTTCTTTTAATAAATACCCAGAATTGAATTGCTGGATCGTTTGGTAGTTCTGTTTTTAGTTATTTGAGGACGCTCCGTATTGTTTTCTACAGTGGCTGCACCAATTTACATTCCCACCAGCAGTGCACAAGGGTTCCTTCTGCCCACTTTAAACTGTACTGTTTGTTCTTCTGCTGTTGAATTGTATGAGTTCTTTACATATTTCGGATGTTAGCCCCTGATCAAATATATAATTTGCAAATAATTTCTCCCATTTGGTAGGTTGCCTCTTTTTTTGTTGATGGTTTCCTTTGCTGTGCAGAAGCTTTTTAGTTTAATGTAGTTCCACTTGTTTATTTTTGCTTTTGTCGCCAAATCCAAGACTGCTGTCAGGGAGCTTACCACCTACGTTTTCTTCTAAGTGTTTTACGGTTTTAGGTCTTAATATTTGAGTATTCAATCTACTTCAAGTTAATTTTTGTGAGTGGCGTAAGATAGGTGTCCAGTTTCATTTTTCTTATGTGTTTGTTAACTTTTCTCAACACTGTTTGTTGAGAGGACTTTCCTTTTCCCATTGGACATTCTTGGCTCCCTTATCAAATATTAGTTGACCATATATGTGGGGGGTTAATTCTGAGGTCACTATTCTGTTCCACTGGTCTGTGTGTCTCTTTTTATGCCAGTCCCATAGTGTTTTACTTACTATTGCTTTCTAGTATACTTTGAAATCAGGAAGTGTGATACATCTGGTTTTGTTTTTCTTTCTCATGACTGCTTTCACTATTTGGGGTCTTTTGTGGTTTCATACAAATTTTAGGATCTTTTCCTTTTTCTGTGAAAAATGCCATTGAGGTTTGTATAGAGATTGCACTGAATGAATGGACGGCTTTGGGTAGCATGAAAGTTCTAACGACATGAACTCTTCCAACTGATGAATGAACACAGGATGTCCCTCCACTTGTTCGTGTCTTCTTCGGTTTCTTTCAGCAAAGTTATAATTTTCATTTTCATTGTACGTCTTTCATTCACTTCCTTGGTTAAATTTATGCCTAGGCATTTTATTGGTTTTGATGTTTCATTCTCAGTGTATAGAAATGAAGCTTATTTCTATGTATTGATTTTTATATCTTGCAAATTTACTGAATTCATTTATTATATCAGTAGGTTCTAAAGTTGAGGCTGTGGGATTTTTAATAGATAAGATTGTATCATCTGCAAACAGTGATGATTTTGCTGTTCTCTTTCAGATTTGGATAGCTTTTCTTGGTCTTGCTTGATTCCTCTAGCTAGGACTGCTAGTACTGCGTTGAACAGTTTGTGAGAGTGAATACCCTTGTCTTGTTACTGATCTTAGAGTGAAGGCTTTAATTTTTTTTTTATGCATTGAGCATCATTTTAGCTGTGGGTTTATTGCATATGGCTTTTACTAGGTTGAGGTATTTTCATTCTACCCCAATATGCTGAAGCTTTTTCCGTTATAAAATGATGCTGTATTTGTTAAGTGCATCGTCTACAGCTGTTGAGGTGATCGTGTGACTGTTCCCCTCCATTCTGTTAATGTGGTTTTATCACATTTATTGATTTGTGTACGTTGAACCAGCCCTGTATCCTAGGGAAAGATCTCATGGGATAAATCTCACTTGATCATGGTTTATAATCCTTTTAATAAGTTCTTGAATTTGGTTTGCTAATATTTTGTTGAGGAATTTGGCATCTGTGTTCATCAGGAATATTAGTCTAGAGTTCTCTTTTCTTGAAGTGTCCTTATCTGGCTATGGTATCAGAGCAACGCTGGGCCTCGTAGAATGTGTTTGGAAGTGCTCCCCGCTCTTCAGTTTTTCAGGAGCGTTTGAGAATGGTAGGTGGTAATTCTTCACTAAACGTTTGGTAGAATTCTCCAATGAAACCATCTGGTCCTGGTGTTTTCTGTATTGGGAGATTTCTGATTACTCATACAAGCTCCTTACTCATTATTGGCTTGTTCAGACTTTTTCTTTCTGGTTCAGTCTTGATAAGTTGAATCAATCTAGGAACTTACCCATTTCTTCTAGGTTGTCCAATTTGTTGGTGTATACTTGTTTTTAGTAGTCCCTTATGATCCTGTGCATTTCTTTAGTGTCCATTTGAATTTCTTCTCTTACATTTCTGATTTTGAGCCTTCTCCCTTTTTTTCTTAGTTTCACTAAGGATTTGTCAATTTTATCTTTTTGGAAAACCAGCCCTTATTGATCTTTTACTCATTTCTATTTCTTTTATTTTGGCTGTGATCTTTATTATTTCCTTCCTTCTGCTAACTTTGCTCTTAATTTATTCTTCTTTTTCTAGTTCTTTAAGGTATAAAGTTGTACTGTTTGTTTGTGATCTTAAAATATTAATATATGCATTTTTAACTAACCCTCCCTCACTGAACTGCTTTGGCAGTGCCCCGTAGGTTTGGGTATGCTGTGTTTCCATTTTCATTTGTTTTGAGATAACCTTTGTTCAGGAGTGTGTTGTTTAGTTTCTACATATTTCTAGATTTTTCAGCTTTTCTCATGTTTTCGATTTCTAGTTTCATACCATGGTGGTCAGAAAACATACTTCATATGATTTCAGTCATCTTAGGTTTTCTAAGACTTGTTTTATGCCCTGTCACATGATCTGTCCTTGAGAGGGTACCATGTGCCATTGATAAGAATGTATCCTGCTGCTGTTGGATGGAATGTTCTATAGGTATCTATATATCTATCTATCTATTAGGTCCATTTGGCTTAAAGTTTGGTTCAAGTCCATCATTTCCTTGTTGAATTTCTTTCTGGGTTATCTATATCCTTTGTTCAAAGTGTGGCACTGAGGTCTCCTATGATTATTGTATTATTGTCTGGCTTCCCTTCACTTCTGTTAGTATTTGCCTAACATATTCAGGTCCTTCCATGCTGGGTGCATACATACTTTATACTGATGACTGTTATATCTACTTGATGGATTGATCTCTTTACAGCATTTACAATGATGACCTTCTTTGACTCTTGTTACCATTTTTGTCATAAAGTGTTTTGTCTGATAAGAGTATAGATACCCTTGTTTTCTTTTGGTTTCCACTTGCACAGAATACTTACTCCTGTCCTGTCACTTTGAGTCTACGTGCGTCCTGAAGGCTCAAGTGGGTCTCTTGTAGGCAGCATATAGTTGAGTCCTTTTAAAAATAAATACATCCAGCCACTTGGTGCCTTTTGATTGGTGAGTTCAGCCCATCTGCATTTAGAGTATTTGTTGATATGTGAGGACTTAACTCCTGCCACCTTAACATTTGCTTTCTGGTTGATTTGTATTTCTGTTGCTTATCTCCTGGCGCCCCGCGCACCGCCCCGCCCCCACCCCCTGCCCATCTCTGCCTACCTTTGTAAATTTGTTATTCTCTGTGGTGGTATATTGTTTCCCCTTTCTTTCTTTGTCTGTCTTTTGTGGTTACCATGGGGCTTACATAAAACATCTCAGAGGCAGAACAGTACATTAGGCTGATACTAGTGACTCGAATCAAGATGCTGAACTAGGAGGACACAGAGCTCCCCTCCCCTCATGAACACATCAAAAATGCATCTGCATGTGGAACAGCTGTCAGTCACTGAAAACTGGCTGGAGACTGGCAGAAAGACTCCTGTGCAACCCAAGTCTGTAAGAAAGATCCACGTGATTCTTCAGGTGGGAAGGGAAGAGACGTGGTCAGGTGAAGACCTGTGCCCGTGGGAGGGGACTCAGAGGAAAAGGGAGATTTACTCGGGCAGACACCCTCCCTGGGGAGTGAGAAGTTGGAGCCACATACTGGGTGCCCAGCCCTGGGGTCCAACAACAGGAAGACGAGTCTCCTTGGCTGGTTGGAAGGCTGTGGGAAGCCTGGAACTCTGCTGGTACGGACTGCATGGATTCTTACTGGCTCCCAAAGCTGGGCAGAGACGGCAGATTGAAACTGCACTGCTGGCTGACTGGTTTCCTGTGACCAACCCAGTGTGCACCCCAGCCTGAACCAAGCTAACACTCCAGTAGCATCTGCCTTGTGTTGCAGCTCCACAGTGGAGTGAGAGCTGCCATGACCAAGGAAGAAGCCTGGCCAACAAACTGCTGTGGTGGCTCAAACCCTAAGTGGCATCTGAGCAGGGAAGGGGCAGCCATTACTGGCAATTGCACAAGGCGGCACATCAGACGCAGACCAGATCTCTGACGGCAGCCAGACCACACACCCGATGCCCTGGCCCTTGCCAACCGCCCCCCCCCCCGCCGCCACACACCAGCCCCGCTTGGTCCACACTGGTCCCGTCCGGGACTGAGGGTACCAGTACTGGGAGGGGAAAGAGCACTCAGTGGGAGCTGAGCCAGCGCAGGCCTCATCCCACCCCTGGCTCCGGCTCCAGCTCCTCTGTCTCAAGCCCCACCACCTACCAAGCTGACAGCTGCTAAGCACACGCTGAGAGAGTACGTGGCTTAGGTTCCAGTCAAATTCAGCTCCCCCACCAAAGCCACTGGACACACACAAACTGTACCAGGGGCGCTTCCCACATAAAGACACCTCTTCGAGACCGCCACAGGTAACCGTTTCGCCTGATTTAATAGAGACAGAGAAAGATGAGCAAAATGAGCAGAGGAGTTTATCTCAGTTGAAAGGAAGAGCAAGAAGTCAATGCATCAAGAACAAGAACGCTAACAGAGATTGGTTCAAGGTGGCAGAGTAGAAGGACGCACGCGCACCCACTCTCACGAGAGCACCGGAATCACAACTAACTGCTGAACAGTCATCGACAGGAAGACGCTGGAACTCCCCAAAAAAGACACCCCACATCCAAAGACAAAGGAGAAGCCGCAATGAGATGGTAGGAGGGGCGCTATCATGATAAAATGAAATCCCATAACTGCTGGGTGGGTGACTCACAAACTGGAGAAAACTTAACTACAGAAGTTGACCCACTGGAGTGAAGGTTCTGAGCCCCACATCAGGCTTCCCAACCTGGGGGTCCAGCACCAGGATTTCCCAGAGAATCAGACTTTGAAGGTCCGTGGAATTTGATTGCAGGACTTCAACAGGACCGGGGGAAACAGAGACTCCACTTCTTGGAGGGTACACACAAACAGTGTGCGCATCGGGACCCAGGGGAAGGAGCAGTGACCCCAGGGGAGACTGAACCACACCTACCTGCTAGTGTTGGAGGGTCTCCTGCAGAGGCGGGGGGTGGCTGTGGCTCACCGTGGGGACAAGGACACTGGCGGCAGAAGTTCTGGGAAGTACTCCTTGGCGTGAGCCCTCCCAGAGTCCGCCATTAGCCCCACCAGAGAGCCTGTAGGCTCCAGTGCTGGGTCACCTCAGGCCAAACAACCAAAAAAAGGGAGGGAACCCAGCCCCACCCATCAGCAGACAGGGGGATTAAAGTTTTACTGAGCTCTGCTCACCAGGGCAACACCCAGCTCTACCCACCACCAGTTCCTCCCATCAGGAAGCTTGCATAAGCCTCTTAGAGAGCCTCATCCACCGGAGGGCAGACAGCAGAAGCAAGAAGAACTACAATCCTGCAGCCTGTGGAACAAAAACCACATTCACAGAAAGACAGACAAAATGAAAAGGCAGAGGGCTATGTACCAGATGAAGGAACAAGCTAAAACCCCAGAAAAACAACGAAATGAAGTGGAGATAGGCATCCTTCCAGAAAAAGAATTCAGAATAATGACAGTAAAGGTGATCCAGGACCTCAGAAAAAGAATGGAGGCAAAGATGGAGGAGATGCAAGAAATGTTTAACAAAGACCTAGAAGAATTAAAGAACAAAGAGGAACAATACAATAACAGAAATGAAAAATACACTAGAAGGAATCAATAGCAGGATAACTGAGGCAGAAGAAAGGCTAAGTGACCTGGAAGACAGAATGGTGGAAATCACTGCTGCAGAACAGAAAAGAGAAAAAAGAATGAGAAGAAATGACAGCCTGAGAAACCTCTAGGACAATATTAAATGTACCAATATTCGCATTTTAGGGGTCCCAGAGGAGGAGGGGAGAGAGAGAGGGGGAGAGGGGGAGAGGGAGAGGGAGAGGGATTTGAAGAGATTATAGTCAAAAACTTCCCTAACTTGGGAAAGGAAACAGCCACCCAAGTCCAGGAAGCGCAGAGAGTCCCAGGTAGGACAAACCCAAAGAAAAACATGCTGAGACATACAGTAATCAGATTGACAAGAATTAAAGAAAAATTATTAAAAGCAACAAGGGGAAAATGACAAATAACATACAAGGGGAGTCCCATAAGATTACCCCCTGATTTCTCAGCAGAAACTCTACAAGCCAGAAGGGAGTGGCAGGATACATTTAAAGTGACGAAAGGGAAGAATCTACAACCAAGATTACTCTACTCAGCAAGGATTTCATTCAAACTTGACGGAGAAATCAGAAGCTTTACAAACAAGCAAAAGCTAAAATAATTCAGCACCACCAAACCAGCTCCACAACAAATGCTAAAGGAACTTCTCTAGGTGGGAAACACAAGAGCAGAAAAGGACCTACAAAAACAAACTCAAAACAATGAAGAAAATGGTAATAGGAACATACGTATTGATAATTACCTTAAGTGTGAATGGATTAATTGCTCCAACCAAAAGACACAGGCTCGCTGAATGGATACAAAAACAAGACCCGTATATATGCTGTCTACAGGAGGCCCACTTCAGACCTAGAGATACATACAGACAAAGTGAGGGGATGGAAAAAGATATTCCAGGCAAACGCACATCAAAAGAAAGCTGGAGTAGCTATCCTCATATCAGATAAAATACACTTCAAAATAAAGAATGTTACAAGAGACAAGGAAGGACACTACATAATGATCAAGGGATCAATCCAAGAAGAAAACATAACAATTATATATGCACCCAACATAGGAGCACCTCAATATACAACGCAAATGCTAACAGCTATAAAAGAGGAAATCGACAGTAACACAGTAATAGTGGGTGACTTTAACACCTCACTTACACCAGTGGACAGAAAATTAATAAGGAAACACAAGCTTTAAATGACACAACAGACCAGATAGATTTAATTGATATTTATAGGGCATTCTATCCAAAAACAGCAGAAAATTCACTTTCTTCTCAAGTGCACAAGGAACATTCTCCAGGATAGATCATATCTTGGGCCACAAATCAAGCCTCGGTAAACTTAAGAAAATTGAAATCGTATCAAGCATCTTTTCTGACCACAGCGCTATGAGATTAGAAATCAATTACAGGGGAAAAAAACCATAAAAAACACAAACACATGGAGGCTGAACAATACATTACTAAATAACCAAGAGATCACTGAAGAAATCAGAGGAAATCAAAAAATACCTAGAGACAAATGACAATGAAAACATGACAACCCAAAACCTATGGGATGCAACAACAGCAGTTCTAAGAGGGAAGTTTATAGCTATACAAGCCTACCTCAAGAAACAAGAAAAATCTCAAATAAATAATTGAACGTTACACCTAAAGGAACTACAGAAAGAACAAACAAAACCCAAAGTTAGCAGAAGTAAAGAAATCATAAAGATCAGAGCAGAAATAAATGAAATAGAAACAAAGAAAACAGTAGGAAAGATCAATAAAACTAAAAGCTGGTACTTTGAGAAGATAAACAAAAGTGATAAACCATCAGGCAGACTCATCAAGAAAAAGAGAGAGAGGACTCAAATCAATAAAATTAGAAATGAAAAAGGAGACGTTACAACAGACACCGCAGAAATACAAAGCATCCTAAGAGACTACTACAAGCAACTCTATGCCGATAAAATGGACAACCTGGAAGAAATGGACAAATCCTTGGGAAGGTATAACCTTCCAAGACTGGACCATAGAAAATATGAACAGACCAATCACAAGTAATGAAGCTGAAACTCTGATTAAAGATCTTCCAGCAAACAAAAGTCCAGGTACCAGATGGCTTCACAGGTGAATTCTATCAAACATTTAGAGAAGAGCTAACACCCAACTTTCTCAAACTCTTCCAAAAAATTGCCTAGGGAGGAACACTCCCAAACTCATTCTACGAGGCCACCATCACCCCGATAACAAAGCCAGATAAAGATACTACAAGAAAAGAAAATTACAGGCCAATATCACTGATGAATATAGATGCAAAAATCCTCAACAAAATACTAGCAAACAGAATCCAACAGCACATTAAAAGGATCATACACCATGATCAAGTGGGGTTTATTCCAGGGATGCAGGGATTCCTCAATATACTCAATCAATGGGACAAACCACATTATCAAACTGAAGAATAAAAACCGTACGATCATCTCAGTAGATGCAGACAAAGCTTGTTTTTTACAGAACTACAACAAAAAAATCTTAAAATCTGTATGGAGACACAAGAGACCCCAAGTAGCCAAAGCAATCTTGAGGGGAAAAAATGGAGCTGGAAGAATAAGACTCCCTAACTTCATACTATACTACAAAGCTACAGTAATCAAGACAATATGGTACTGGCACAAAAACAGAAATACAGATCAATAGCACAGGATAGAAAGCCCAGAGATAAGCCCACACACCTATGGTCAACTAATCTATGACGAAGGAGACAAGGATATACAATGGAGAAAAGACAGCCTCTTGTATAAGTGGTGCTTGGAAAACTGGACAGCCACATGTAAAAGAATGAAATTAGAACACTCTCTAACACCATACACAAAAATCAACTCAAAGTGGATTAGAGACCTAAATATAAGACCGGACGCTATAAAACTCTTAGAGGAAAACATAGAACTCTCTGACATAAATCACAGCAAGATCTTTTTTGACTCACCTCTGAAAGTAATGGATATAAAACCAAAAATAAACAAGTGGGACCTAATGAAACTTAAAATCTTTTCCACAGCAAAGGAAACTCTAAAGAAGAGAAAAAGACAGCCCTACCGAATGGGAGAAAATATCTGCAGACGAATCAACGGACAAAGCATTAACCTCCAAAATATATACACAACTCATGAAGCTCAATATTAAAAAAAAGAAAAAAACCCCCAATCCAAAAATGGGCAGAAGACCTAAATAGACATTTCTCCAAAGAAGACATACAGATGGCCAAGAGGCACATGAAAAGCTGCTCAACACCACTAATTATTAGAGAAATGCAAATCAAAGCTACAGTGAGGTATCACCTCACACCGGTTAGAATGGGCACCATCAGAAAATCTACAGACAATAAATGCTGGAGAGGATGCGGAGAAAAGGGAGCCCTCCTGCACTGCTGGTGGGAATGTAAATTGATACAGCCACTATGGAGAACAGCATGGAGGTTCCTTAGAAAACTAAAAGTAGAACTACCATACGACCCAGCAATCCCACTACTGGGCATATACCCTGAGAAAACCATAATTCAAAAAGACACAGGCACCCCAATGTTCACTGCAGCACTATTTACAATAGCCAGGTCACGGAAGCAACCTAACTGCTCATCGACGGCAAATGGATTAGGAAGATGTGGTACATATATACAATGGAATATTACTCAGCCCTGAAAAGGAACGAAATTGGGTCATTTGTAGAGATGTGGATGGACCTAGAGACTGTCATACAGAGTGAAGTCAGAAAAAGCAAAACAAATACTGTATATGAAAGCATATATGTGGAATCTAGAAAAATGGTATAGGTGAACCGGTTTACAGGGCAGAAATAGAGACACAGATGTAGAGAACGTATGGACACCAAGGGGGGAAAGCGGGGTGGGTGTGGTGGTCGGATGAACTGGGAGATTGGGATGGACATGTATACACTGATGTGTGTATAAAACAGATAACCAACAAAAAAGAGAATGCTAACAAAGGAAAAAGAAGAGATGAACACAGAATTTTAACAAGAAACTAGAAAATTATTTTTTAAAATGAGAAATTAATAATTCAGTAACTAAAAGGAAAAACGGAATAAACAGCAGATTAGGTGATACAGAAGAATGCATAAGTGAGCTGGAAGATGGAAATAACCCAATCAGAACAACAAAAAGAAAAACCCAAAAGGGAATTTCGGATAACATCAAGTGTTTCCAACATTCACATTATACAGGTCACACCCCTGAAGGAGGAGCAAGAGATAGAAGGGGGTCAAAAATGCGCTTAATAAAATTATGGCTGAAAACTTCACAAGCCTGAGAAATGAAACATAATCAGTTATGGGAAGCACAGTGTGTGTCAATTAAGATGAACACAAATAGATTAATGCCAAGACATATCACAATTGAAATGGAATAAGTTAAAGAGAGATCTAAAGGCAGCAATAGAAAAAGAGGCACATACAAGGGAACCACCATAAGGTTATTAGCTGATTTTTCTGCAGAAACTGCGGCCAGAAGGGAACGGCATGATACATTTAAAGTGCTGAAAGGGAAAAACCTGCAACCTAGGATACTCTACCCAGCGACACTGTCATTGAGAACAGAAGGAGAGATAAAGCACTTCCCAGAGAAGCAGAAACTAAAAAAGTTCACCCATACTAAGCAACCCTAAAAGAAATGTTAAAGGGTCTTCTCTAAGTGGGAAAGAAAAGGCTATATAACAAGAGTAAGTATCTATAGGAAAGGAAAAATCCCACTAGTGAAGGCACATATATATTTACAGGCTGAGGATCAATCACTTAAATAAGCTAGTACAAAGATTAAAAGACAAAAACTTGTAAAATCAAGTATCAGTAAAGAGATAAAAATGAAGATGTAAAATATGGCATCAAAAACACAAAGTGTTGGGACTTCCTGGTGGTCCAGTGGTAAAGAATCCGCTTACAAATGCAGGAGATGCGGGTTTGATCCCTGGTCAGGGATTTAAGATCCCACATGCCGCTGTGCGACTAAGCCCGCATGCCACAACTACTGAGCTTGCACACCTCACCTGGAGCCCACATGCCACAAACTACAGAACCCACGTGCTCTGGGGCCCGCACGTCACAACTACAGAGCCAATGCAGCCTGCAGCCGGCACGCCACGACTAGAGAGAGAAAACCTGCACGCTGCAAGTAGAGAGAAGCCCATGCACCACACAAAAGACCCCACATGCCTCAATGAAGATCCCATGTGCCGCAACTAAGACCTGACACAGCCAAAAATAAAAATATAATAAATAAATAATCTTAAAAAAAAAGTGTGGGGGAAGGATGTAGATGTGGATGTTTTGGAATGCGTATGAACTTTAAAAGGACTACCTGTTTAAAATAATTACAGTTACAGGTCATCATATATGAACCCCATGGAAACTACAAACCAAAAAACTACAGTAGAGGGACTGGCCGAGATGGCAGAGTACGAAGACCCTGACTGAGCTCACCTCCTCTCAGGAGCACTCCAGAATCACAGCTATCTGCAGAGCCACCAACAATGAAGAAGAATGGAAGCTACCAAAAAAGATCTTCTACAGCTAAAGACAAAGATGGAACCACAATGAGATGGATGGATAGGAGGGACGGACTCAGGAGTACAATCAAATCCCACACACCTGGGTGGGCAACCCACAGACTGGAGAATAATTATATTACAGAGGTTCCCCCACAGGAGTGAGAGTTCTGGGCCCTACAGCAGGCTCCCCAGCCCAGGGGTCCTGCACTAGGAAGACAAGCCCCCAGAGCATTTTGGCTTTGAAGACCAGAGGGGCTTAATTTTGGGAGCCCCACAGGACTGGGGAAAACAGAGACTTCATTCTTAAAGGGCACACATGAAATCTCACACATACCAGGAACCAGGGCAAAAGCAGTAATTGGATAGGACCCTGGGTCAGACCAATCTGCCGGTCTTGGAGAGTCTCCTGGAGAGGTGGGGGGTGTATGTGGCTCACCATGGGACACAGACACTGGTGGCAGACATTTGGGAACATTCTACCTTGTGAATTGCTGCTGCTGGTTGCCATCTTGGCTCATCAGCACCAAGACCTGGCCCCAACAGCCTGTAGGCTCCAGTGCTGGGACACCTCAGGCCAAACAACTAACTGGGTGGGCACGTAGCCCCACCCATCAGCAGACAGGTTGCCTGAAGACTTCCTGAGCCCACAGCCATGCCTAACCATGGCCCTGCCCACCAGAGGGCCAAGACCCAGCTCCACCACCAGCAGGCAGGCACTAGGCCTTCTCTCCAGGAAGCCTGCACCAGCCTCTTGACCAGCCTTATCCACCACGGGGCAGACAAAAGAAAACCTCAATCCTGCAGACCCAGCCTGCCCACAGCAGGCCAGATCGTACTCTTGAGACCAACTGGCCCCAGCCCTGTCCACCAACAGGCCAATGCATACCCTGCACCGCATACTTAACTGTGTGAGGAACCAGGAGCCCCCCTCCCCCCCCCACCCCAATAGTCCAGCACTAACCTCAGGACCTGGGTTCACCTGCCATTGGGTGAACTCTGCCCGTTTCCAATGGGCAGGCCTAAATCTTTGCGACTCTGACTATACCCATCACTGAGCCAGCACTAGCCTCAGGGCCCCTTAGGGGTCTGTAGCCAGCTGCCTCGTGACCAGGCCCCGCTAAACAGCAGCCAGCAGCTTCTACACAAGGCAGGTCCTGGCAACCAACCGGGCTAGGGGCCAACCAAGCCCACCAGATCAGCCACATAGCCCACCATAACAGAAGGACCCATGCAGCCCTCTTAGGGGGAACCCTTAGAACATATAGGTAATGGGAGGACACTGCAGGACAGTGCGCTGCTGGGACACACAAGATGTCTCCTACAGAGGGCCACTTCTCCAAGGTTGAGAAATGTACGTAACTTACCACAAACATAAAAATACAAATAGCAACTCAGACAAAATGAGGTAGCAGAGGAATATGTTCCAGATGAAGGAACAAGATACAAAACCCCGGAAGAAAAACTAAGTGTTGTAGAGACAGGCAATCTACCCAAGAAAGGGTTCAGAGTGAGAATCAAAAAGATGATCAAAGAATTTGGGAAAAGAATGCACAGAGTGAGAAATTAGAAGTTTTGAGCAAAGAGTTAGAAAACATAAAGGGTAACCAAACAGATGGAGAATATGATAACTGAAATGAAAAATACACTGGAAGAAATCAATAGTACAGAAGGACAAATCAGTGAGCTGGAAGACAGTAGTGGAAATCACTGCCACTGAACAGAAAAAGAAAAGCATGAAAAGAAATGACAGTTTGAGAGACCTCTGTGGGACGTCAAACACACTAATATTCGCATTATAGAGGCCCCAGAAGGAGATAAGAGAAAGAGCCTGAGAACAGACGTTTAAGACATAATAGCTGAAAACGTCCCTAACCTGAGAAAGGAACAAGTCACCCAAGTCCAGGAAGCACAGAGACTGCCACACAGGATGAACCCAAAGAGTAAGACAACAAGACACACTGTAAATAAAGTGACAAAGAGATAAAGAGAGAATATTAAAAACAACAGGAGAATAAGAAATAACATACAAGGGAATTCCCATAAGGCTGTCAGCCTGTTTTTCAGCAGAAACTCTACTGGCCAAAAGGGAGGGGCAGGATATATTTAAGGTGATGAAAGGGGAAAAAATACAACCAAGAATAATCTATCCAGGAAGGCCCTCATTCAAATTTGATGGAGAAGTCAAAAGCTGAAAGAGTTCAGTACCATCAAACCAGCTTTACAACAAATGTTAAAAGAACTTCCCTAGGTGAAAAGGAAAAGGCCACAACTAGAAACAAGAAAATTACGAAATGAAAAAGCTCACCAGTAAAGGCAAACATACAGTGAAGGTAGGAAATCTCCACACACCAAGCTAGTAGGGAGGTTAAAAGAAAAAAGTAGTAAGACTGTCTCTATTCCACAATAAGCAGTTAAGGGATACACAAAACAATGAGACATAAAATATGCAAGCAGAAACAGTAATTGTGGGGGGGGGGGAGGAGAGTACAAATGCAGGGTTTTCAAAATGCATTTGAAATTAAGCCATCAGCAACTTAAAACAATCATGTATACATACAGACTGCTATACAAAACCTCACGGTGACTGCAAACCCAAACTCTATAATAGATATGTACCCAAAAAAGAAAAAGGAAACCAAACATAACAGTAAAGCTAGTCATCAAATGAGAGAGAACAAAAGAAGGGAAAAACGACCCTACACAAACAAATCCAAAACAACTAACAAAATGGCAGTGAGAACATACACATCGATGATTACCTTAAATGTAAACAGAGTAAATGCTCCAACTAAAAGACACAGAGTGGCTGATGGACACAAAAACAAGACCCCTTGATATTCTGCCTACAAGAGACTCACTTCAGATCTAGAGACACATACAGACTGAAAGTGAGGGAGTGGAAAAAGGTATTCCATGCAAGTGGAAATCAAACGAAAGCCAGAGTAGTAATACTTACATCAGACAAAATCGACTTTAAAATAAAGACTGTTATAAGAGACAAGGAGGGACACTACATAATGATCAAGGGATCATCCAGGAAGATACAACAATTGTATATACATATGGGAGGCACCTAAATATAAGGCAAATGTTAAGAGACATAAAAGGAGAAATTGATGGTAACACAATACTAGTGGGGGACTTTAACACCCCACTTATATTAATGGACAGATCATGCAGACAGAAAATCCATCAGGAAACACAGGCCTTAAATAACACATTAGACCACATGGACTTAATTGATATATATAGAGCATTCCATCCTAAAGCAGCAGAATAGAGCATTCCATCCTAAAGCAGCAGAATACATACTCTTTTCAAGTGCATACGGAAAATTCTCCAGGATAGATTACATGCTAGGCCACAAAATAAGCCTTGGTAAATTTAAGACAACTGAAATCATATCAAGCATCTTTTCCAAACGCAACGCTACAGAGACCAGAAGTCAACTACAGGAAAAAAAATTGCAAAAAACACAAACATGTGGAAGCTAAACACTATGCTGCTAAACAACCAATGGATCACTGAATAGATGAAAGAGGAAATCAGAAAATACCTACAGACAAATGAAGACAAAAATACAACAATCCAAAACCTATGGAATGCAGCAAAAGCGGTTCTAAGAGGGAAGTTTATAGGATACAGCTTACCTCAGAGAACAAGGAGAATCTCACATAAACAACCTAACCTTACACCTGAAGCAACTAGAGAAAGAAGAACAAACAAAACCCAAGTCAGCAGAAGGCAAGAAATCATAAAGATCAGAGCAGAAACAGAGACGAAGAAAACAACAGAAGAGACCTTCAAGATGGAGGAGTAAGACGTGGAGATCACCTTCCTCCCCTCACATACATCAGAAATACATCTACACGTGGAACAACTCCTACAGAACACCTACTGAATGCTGGCAGAAGACCTCAGACCTCCCAAAAGGCAAGAGACTCCCCACATACCGGGAGAGGGCAAAAGAAAAACGAATAAACAGAGACAAAAGAATAGGGATGGGACCTGCACTTCAGGGAGGGAGCTGTGAAGGAGGAAAGGTTTCCACACACTAGGAAACCCCATCACTGGTGGAGACGGGGGTTGGCGGGGGGAGTCAATTATATATATATATATATATATATATTTTTTTTTTTCCTTTTTCTCTTTTTGTGTCTATGTGTATGCTTCTTTGTGTGATTTTATCTGTATAGGTTTGCTTTTACCATTTCCCCTAGGGTTCTGTCTGTCCGTTTGTTTTTTCTTTATTAAAATTTTTTTAATAATTTTTTATTTTAATAACTTTATTATTTCCTTCCTCCTTCCTCCCTTCCTCCCTTCCTCTCTTTCTCTCTTTCTTTCTCCCTTTTCTGAGCCGTGTGGCTGACAGGTTAAGCTGGGACGAAGTGAGAGAGTGGCATGGACATATATACACTACCAAATGTAAGGTAGATAGCTGGTGAGAAGCAGCCACATAGCACAGTGAGATCAGCTCAGTGCTTTGTGACCACCTAGAGTGGTGGGATAGGGAGGGTGGGAGGGAGATGCAAGAGGGAGGGGATAGAGGGAGGGGATACGAGGATATATGTATATGTATAACTGATTCACTCTGTTATAAAGCAGAAACTAACACACACACCATTGTAAAGCAATTATACTCCAATAAAAATATTTTTTAAAAAAAGAACAGAAAAGATCAATGAAACTAAAAGCTGGTTCTCTGAAAAAATAAACAAAATTGATAAACCTTTAGCCAGACTCCTCAAGAAAAAAAGGGAGAGGGCCCAAATCAATAAGATCAGAAATGAAAAAGAGAAGTTACAATTGACACCACAGAAATAGAAAAGATCGTAAGAGACTACAATGAGCAAATGTACGGCCACAGAATGGACAACCCAGAATTCATAAATTCTCCCAAGACTGAACCAGGAAGAAATAGAAAATACGAACAGACCAGTCACAAGTACTGAAAGTGAAACTGTGATTTAAAAACTCTCAACAGGGACTTCCCTGGTGGCCCAGTGGTTAAGAATCACCTGTTAATGCAGGGGACACGGGTTCGATCCCTCATCCGGGAAGAGCCCACATGCCACGGAGCAACTAAGCCCGTGTGCCACAACTACTGAGCCTGTGTTCTAGAGCCCGTGAGCCACAACTACTAAAGCCCACACGCCCTAGAGCCCAGGCACCACGACTAATGAAGCTCACGCACTCTAAGGCCCACGTGCCACAACTACTGAGCCCGCATGCTGCAACTACTGAAGCCCACGCGCCTAGAGCCCATGCTCCACAACAAGAGAAGCCACCACAAGCCTGCACACTGCAATGAACAGTAGCCCCCGCTCGCTGCAACTAGAGAGCCCTAGCACAGCAACAAAGACCCAGTGCAGCCAAAAAAAAGACTTAAGAAAATGAATAAATAAAAAGTAAAAACTCCCAACAAATAAGTCCAGGACCAGATGGCTTCACAGGCAAATTCTACCAAACATTTAGAGAAGAGCTGACACCTATCCTTCTGAAACTATTCCGAACAATTGCAGAGGAAGAAACACTTCCGAACCCATTCTATGAGGCCACCATCACCCTGACACCAAAACCAAAGACATCACAAAACCAGTATCACTGATGAACACAGATGCAAAAATTCTCAACAAAATACCAGCAAACCATATTCAACAATATATTAAAAAGATCATACACCATGATCAAGTGGGATTTATCCCAGGGATACGAGGATTTTTCAATATCCACGTGGTACACCGCGTTAACAAATTGAAGAAGAAAAACCATACGATCATCTCAGTAGATGCAGAAAAAGATTCTGATAAAATTCAACACCCATTTATGATAAAACTGTCCAGAAAGCAGGCATAGAGGGAACCTACCTCAACATAATAAAGGCCATATACGACAAACCCACAGTTAACATCACACTCAATTATGAGAATATGAAAGCATTCCCTCTAAGATGAGGAACAAGACAAGGATGCCCACTCTCACCACTTTTATTCAACATAGTTTTGCAAGTCCTACCCGCTGCAATCAGAGAAGAAAAAGAAAAGAAAGGATCCAAATAGGAAAGGAAGAATCAAAACTGTCACTGTTTGCTAATGACACGATACAGAGAAAAATCCTAAAGATGCCACCAGAAAACTCTTAAGAGTTCACCAAAGAATCTGGTAAAGTTACAGGATACAAAATAAATATATGGAAATCTGCTACAGTTCTATACACTAACAATGAAATCTCAGAGAAATTAAACAATCCCATTTACCATCACATCAAAAAGAATAAAATACTTAGGAATAAACCTACCTAAGGAGGCAAAAGGCATATAATCTGAAAAGTAAGACGCTGATGAAAGAATGTGGTGATGACGTAAACAGATGGAAAGATGTACCTTGTTCTCAGACTGGAAGAATCAGTATTGTTAAAATGACCATACTACCCAAGGCAATCTACAGATTCAGCGCCATTCCTGTCAAAATACCAATGAGCTGTGGCAGGGCTGACAGGTGTCCCTGAGAGACTGAATCCACTTCACAGGAATAACAGGCTGGGAAGGCAAATCGCTCCTCCTTGTGTTTTATTACTGGGAACATGTGCAAGTGTATGGCAGGTTGGACACCTGACTCACAGAATCAAATAACTGTTTTCAGCTCTGGCTACTTTGTAATCTGGGAGATCTGTCTCTTAAATTCCAGAGGCTGAAGTGAATGCAGAACTTTCTACCCATCACAGTAGGTTTTTAGTAAAATACACAGGCTTTATAAAGCACTGCCAAGGATGTGTGACCCTAATACCCAGGGGCTTTATTCTTTTGGCCCTCATATTTCCTTTCACACACACACACACACACAAAATACTGGAAATCAGATTTATCCGAAAAGCCTATATTTGTAACCTCACTATTGTCTGACACAAAACACATGAGAACATATCATACAGTTAAAATTATTCCTGAGCCAGAAGATGAACAAAAGTATCTAATCTGATAGTTGAGAATCATCACCTGAAGAGGGCGCTAGAGTCACAATTTCCCTCCTCTTGACACTGGCATTGCTCAAAAACATTTTCACTGTTCCAGACTTTCATTTGGAGAACCGTTGTTGCCCCATATCTTGCACCGTATGAAGCACCCGAAAGTGGTCCCTCGTGAGGACTGAGGTATGGCCCCTTCGTGTTATGAGTGAGCCGGCCCGATTTCCTAACCCCAACAGTGTCCCACAGCTGGAGCACATCCAGCCTCCTGAGTTTCTCAAGGGCGGATGTGTTTAGAAAGTCCACATGAAGTGGTGCATTTGAACAACTCAACTAAGCCCAACATAGCAACGTCCTCATAGACACGGGCGAGTCCAAGGCGCCGACGTTCTTAAGGAGTACTTTCTCATTTGACTGCGTCCTTTAGACAGTTCTCAGAACACAGGCTCAAGACTCCTAACAATGAGGAATCATGACCAACTTTGTATTTATCTCAGATAAATTCACAGTAGAGTTAGGAAAAGACAGTAAGTGGAGACATTCAAGAAATGACTGGACAGCTGCTGTCACAGAAGCTAAACTTTAAATTGTTTTATTGTGTTTTTAATGGTCTTTCACTTGCCGTTAAACGTCATAACAAATCTCTACTTTGTTGGTCTACGACCTCTCCTTTCTCTTTTTCAGTAAAAGGGAAGAAAACTCTTAAATCTAAACATTATCATTACTAGTTAATACATTGAAAAAAAGATGGGCGTAGCATCTCTTTCAAGCTCAATCCCAATTTGACATCTGAAGCTACTAATCATCTCACTGAATTATTTTCATGAGAATATGGTTCTCTGTATTTATTTTGCATTCCCTGACTGGGGAGGGCTTTACTAGTGTTTTTATGGCTTCCAAAATAGGTATGTCTTTCCTCTGGGTGTGCATGAACCACACTCTAAGTGTTCCTGGGGTTTACCTTTAATAGATAATCGTGTGACATCCACATCACGGCCCCTGAGTAATTCTAGCGTATTATGTCTGTCCTTCTAGAAAACCTATTCAGTATCCCATGGTGCCGTCATCAGAAGTCACCTCTGGAATACTGTGGAGCTTGTGGAGCGTTTGGTGTTGGGAAGCAACGAAATGAGAAAGGATGTGGACAGAGACCAGGTCTGAACAGGGACGGTGATGTGAAAAATAGAACTGACCCGAAATGCCTGACCCAAATTGTAGGAAACTAACCAGCAAAGCCAGTTCAGTCTACCTGCATCTTACAGTGTGAAGAGCTAGCAAGCTAACACCTTGTCAGAGCTGCTAGTGTAAACCTTATTTTTCTCCTAAAGGGGACCTACCCCACTGCTTTGGATCCAAAGGCACTTCTTTTTGGAATACTGAACAGCATAAAAAAAAAAAAAGAGCCTAGAACTAAAGACAGGACTGAAGTAAGACACCACCGCAAGATGGCACTGCTCTAGTGTCCCTGGAAGCAGCGTCGGGGGCGCGGGGCTCCCGGGGCTCTGAGTGTGGAGCTCCCGGGAGTTCGTGGGCTTTCCGGGGGCGCGGAGCTCTCGCGCGCTCGTGGTTCCCGGCTTCCCCCGGCCCTAGGAGCGCGGGGTTGGAGAGCGCCCCACGGACCCGGCGGAACCCCGCGGGGTTAGCGTCTCCAACCCCGCCATCCGGAAGCCGCGAGACCCTAATTCCCTGAAGCCGCGGGGGAGCGCCCCCGGGCCCTAGTCCGCGCGCTGGCCCGGGCCCCGTTCTGGTTCCGCCCCGACTCCGCGGGCGCAGAGGCCCCGACCCACCAGCAGGAAGGAGGAGGCGCGGCCGAGGGAGGGTCGTTCCCGGCAACGCCGCGCGGGCC
>NW_020173037.1:335254-341916 GCF_003031525.2 Neophocaena asiaeorientalis asiaeorientalis | reverse complement strand
GCGGACGCGCGGTGACGCGGGGGGCGTGCGGGCTGCGGCCGCAGTGCCTGGAACCGCCGGGCCGGACCCCCGGGCGGGGCCGGGACTCGGACAGCTGCCGCGTGGACCCTAAGTTACTGTGACGGCAGCTTCTCTGCATCCTACGCCCGAGGAGGCAGCTAAGGTACATTCGTTAAACAGACTTTCGGACAAACCTTTGTACTGTAGATACGAGGAAAGGACTGAGCATGCTCACTTTTTTATACTGATTTTTACAGTATTTGTAAGAATAAAGGCGTGTTAGACCCACCTTGATTCCTGCGCTCGCGGCCCTCCGGACTGGCCGGGGAGGGCGCGAGGGCGCGTCTGGCTGGTGTGCGCCCCGGGGCCGGGTTCCTGGAAGGACCGTCGCTTTGCTTCTCCAACAGGCCAAACTCCACCTGCGGACGTGCCGGTTAACTTGCCGAGCGAGACCCGCTCGGGTGGAAGGCGCCCCGGGAACGTGTCGGAAACCGGCCCGAGCGGGTCCCACCTCGAGTCGGGGGCAAGGAGAGGAGGGCTCAGGTTATCCGAAAACCAGTCCCACTCATTCTGGCTTTCATGGGATTTGCTTTCGCTTCCCTCAGTCCTGTAGACAGCTTCAAGTAGATTTTCAAAGTGCATAAAGTACAGAAGTCATATAGGAGATGGAAAGGACGGTCACAAAGCTACTTAAAATCGGCTACCTTCCCGGTACTGGTAATGCTTCAAAGCTGAATCTGGACGAATAAATAAAGCCGTTGCCTTTCCCCCATGAGAGTGGGTACTAGGCAGCCTCCCTTGGTCTTGGCTGCTACGTCTATATTATGTAATTAGTTAACCGTGGCCTGTCATTATTACACTGTCATAAGGGAGGAAACGCGAAATCTTTACAGTGTCCAGATTAATCCGTGGTTTTAGTTTTAACTCAGATCTCTGCCAACAAGGAGAGCGATTCCCCAGCTCTCCTGCGGCAGCGTAGTCCTGGCGCAGTGCCCGGCAGGACTAACCAGACCTGTCAGTCTCTCCGTAAGGAGCTACCATCAGGCCAGTCACTTTATCTCTACTTTATGGGAAAGTTTTACCTCTGACATAGTTCCCCAGAACATTTTCCAAAAAACACTGAGCTGCAGAACGCTTAGGCTGGACACTGTGCAGAGCAGTGATATGACGATAGAGGACAAAGGTTTACACTCGGCAGGCTAATTCTTTGGGGAAATGTTAAAAGAAATATAAGAAAAACACGTTGAATCATTGTAAAATTTGAACACTTGAGAATTACAGTAGAACAAAATAACTTTTTCTACTATATTATTGTCTAAGGTAAATACAAAATGAAAACCTCAAGCTTATTTAAGCTCTATCGTGTTCCTAAATGTGCAGAAAGGCAATAAAAATATATATCATCGCAGAAAGAAGTACTTTGATTTACAGTTTACAAAGCCACTTTACTAACATTGGCCCCAATCGAAGTTCCACTTCAAGATCATAAAGTACATTCACTCTGCCTAGAGTTAACAAATAACTACCGAACCACCACCACTGGCAGCCACTTTGTAAAGTTCACGGATCCTGCGGCTGCCACCGGTGTGCTGAAGAGGCTCCCCCCTCGCTCAGGAGTTCCACCTCCTCCAATCCCACGCAGCTGGCCGCTGGGCGGGTGGTGATGGACCGGACGAAACAGGTTATCGGCCCCACCTCCTTTCCAAGGACACTCCTCACCTCGTAACTCTGCAGGGATAAGAGGCAGGCTGGTTAAAGCAAACAGCCCTGGGCCTGCTGTTCCCATCGGCTCAGGACACCAAAGACAGAGCATTAGGCCCTTCCCCGGCCCATAACCCCTCTCCAACCCTCTCCAGAAGAGAGAACAGGCTGCAGCAAAAGCAAAGGAAGGAAATGCTTTTTTCTGGTAGCCGATTTTTTTTTTTTTTTTTTTTGGCGGTACGTGGGCCTCTCACTGTTGTGGCCTCTCCCGTTGCAGAGCACAGGCTCCGGACGCGCAGGCTCAGCGGCCATGGCTCACGGGCCCAGCCGCTCCGCGGCACATGGGATCTTCCCGGACCGGGGCACGAACCCGTGTCCCCCGCATCGGCAGGCGGATTCCCAACCACTGTGCCACCAGGGAAGCCCCCGAGCTAGTTTTTACACAAGAACGTTAAAAGTATCTGTGATCGATGTTTGTTAGTGGGTGCAAGGATGTGCATCTCCCAGCTGGCCGTCCTAGGAGAAACTGGGGGGGGGGAAACACATGGGAAGGGCCATGCCCTGCATCCCAGCAGGAGGCACACATCACGCCTGCTGCTGCATCCCACTTCCCCACTTGAGCAACACTTCTGGTCAAAGGACTTCCTTTGCCCCAAACTTCCCTCGTTAACAGGATCCCATTTCTCCCAGAGTTGCACTGAGCTGAACACCTCTTCCTATGCCACAGAAAGCCTTTCCTTCACATTGTTGGATGAACTGTCTTAGGGAACTGGTGAATTGTGGGCAAGTTTCATCTCTACATGGGAATGTAGAACCACGGGCGGCAGGGGCCCCAGGTGAGCAGGCTGGGAAGGTGTGCTGTGCCCTCCTGGTCTCCGTGGATCACACCTCAGAACAGTTTCTTTTGGGGGGTGGGGCTGAAAACAGAGGTTTATTCGTCTTTGGAGACTGAAGCCCTAGAAGGTCACGTGTTCTTTCGGAAACTCCTTTGCTGCCACTTGCAGAGTAACGTCAGGAGTACCTCTCAGCCCTCCTCTGTGCCAGACACTTGACGGGCGTCTGTGGCGACTGAGCTCACTGCTAACTCGCCCCTCCACCATTAGTGTCTTGGCAGAGGGGACTCGGGGGGGGGTGGGCGGGTGTCAGACTACATGGCCAAAGCTGGCACGTCTGTAGCTCCTTGACAGGCACCTCGCTGCCCTCCCCCTGGGTCCAGGCTGGGAGGCCAACTGGCTTCTCGTGAACAGAGTGGGAGGGGAGGGGCACTGAGTGTGTCCCAGGCTCTGTCAGGACCGGGGCCCATCTTCTGCCCGGCTCGGGACCCAGTCACATGCTGTGAGGGCGTCCAGGCCGTGTGGATGTCTGGCCAGAGCCCGGGAAGGTCCCAGCCGACAGGAGCACAGCAGCCAGCCGGGGACTGAAGGGCCTCCTGGGACACCAGCCCAGCTTTGGGGCACCAGCTGCTGCCCCATGGAGCCTCGTCCAGACTGCAGGTCTGTGTGCAGCGTCGGTGTGGAAGCACCGAGCCTTGTTGAGACGGCTCATTCTGAAGCAGTAAGTGTCCAGATCGGTCTGGGATGTGGACGCTGCCCTAAAGCCAGCTCACCGCCGTGGCTGTCTTCCCGCCTACGAGACAGGCACGGCCTCCCCACCGTGGCTCGCAGGGAGCTGCGGCTTTCCTGGTGGCACGCCAGGTGAAGCAGGCTTGAGAGTCGCCGGTCCAGGCAGGCAGAGAGAGGGAAGGAGAGGATGCGACTGGACAGTGGGGAGGCCTCCCGCGGCCAAGACGTCAAGGTCACTCCCAGGGCTTCTATGGAGCCCACGACAGCAGGAAGGCGACAGTGACACCGGGGAGGGCAGTCCCCACCCAGGGCCGGGAGGACGCCGTGATGCTGGATGCGCTGTGTCGGCTCTGAGGGCTGCACCTGCGCGTGGGTGTGGGCCCCGGCGGCTGGGTATGAGCACGGGCCTTGGCGTTGGAAGAAAAGTCCGCAGAAACCCTCTTTTTAAAGTGTCAGGGTTGGCAGCTACAGTTTTCGATAATAACTGTCTCGTTTATAAATGGACATTACACTATACATTATATTTGGGGGAAGTTAAGACGGAGAAGTTAAAACAATCACACCAGTAAACTCACATGTGCCAGTCATACGAACGCGCATGTGTAAAATGTGCCTCTATTTTAAAGGCGCGTGTGTGTGCCGGCCCGGAAGCGGCACATTTTGTTCCGGGAGTGGAGCCGCGGTTCTCGTGTAAAGTCCTCATCTGATTCTCTGGATTTTGGCGAATGTACCTTCTCACCCTGAAAACCGACAGAATCCAGATGAGCCTCGTGGCCGATGCCCCGGGGAGGTCTCCTACAGGTAGGAAGGAAGGTGTCCGTTTCCCTCCAGGTCAGCGTAAAGCCTGAGAATCCACCGGGCATAGACCGGGGGGCGGTAGTGGGGGGTTAGGAGCTCGGCGCCCCCCAGTCCTACCGGCCTCTCCTCTGACAGCAGAGCAGCCACGCAGGGTCACCGAGGCGCTCGCCAACTGGGCCGCACGCCTGCCTCTTGTGTCTCTAGGAGCAGCGGGAGTTTACTGTGGGGGAGGCACAGCCTGCCTCCACCCGAAGCGACACGTGAACGCAGGTTCCTGCCAGGTCCCTGGATGGAGCAGGTGGCTGAGGGCCACCCTCCTGGGAGCCGGGGGCCCAGGGGAGGCAGGCGCCTGAGTAACCGCAGGGCCGGCAGGTGCTCTGGGCGCTGTCCCCAGGCGTTCAGCCATGCGCTCTGCTGGGTTCGTTTTGCTCTGTTCTCCTTAAGCAGCACTCCCCCAGCATCCTCCAGAGGAACGTGTTCTCCGATGACCCAGATCTGCCGGCTTTAGTGCCTGTTTGCAGCCCCACCTTGGAACCCACTCCATCGGCCTCACCTAAGCACCCGCAGTCCCAGGAACCGCGGCCTCGCCACCCGTGAAATGCAGGACTCCACGAGAGCGCAACACACACAAGGCCCCTGCGGGCCCTACCCTGCGGGTGGTGAGCAGAGCGATGGCCCCGCTCTGCAGTGTCTCTGAATCCGGCAGGGAGCGTACCGCGGGCCTACCCCGACGCCTCCCGGGCAGCCTGGGCTGCGCCCACGGGGATGCTGGGGAGGAGGTGAGGCAGCACGGGGACAGCGGGCAGCACGGTGCCCGGGCATCACACACGCTTACTGACACGGACTGTCACACAGTCAGGCACATGTGTCTATAAGCCCTCCTACAGCAGGGTTCAAACATCAATCCCCACCGCGCAGCAGCCCCCCGTACAAAGGTTTGCGCTGCGGGGGTCACCGAGTTGCTCTCAAGAGATGCGCGAGGCCAGGAATCAGAGCTGGAACCACAGTCAGACCAGGGATCCTTAAAGGTTCTGTGCACAGATCTGTCCACATTCCAATTTACTCCAAACTCTGACATCCGGTGCACATGAAAGAGTGTTAAGGGCTGCTTCTCCCCCGACACCCCAAGCCCAGGACAGGCTGGGACAGGCCTGGCAAGTGGCCGGGAGAGCAGCCTGGGAGACTCCAAATTCGGGCTGGCATAAGAGCTGGCATTTCGCTTCGGGAACCCATCAGAAAGTTCTGCAAGTGTGAGCCTCTCCTTTCACAGCAGTCTCACGAGCTGGCCCATATCTGCCACCTGGATGTGGATCCCAGCAGGGCACAGACACAGCACTCTTTCCAGGGCTCAGCGATTCCACAGGCCACTTGCAGGGCTTTCAAATGGCTCTGACAAGGACAGACCTCTCTTGTTTATGAGGACCAAAGGTAAGGTATGTGTGCTCAGGTGGTGCTTTCTTTGAGGAGCACACCTCACTCACACCTCTTTACAAAGCTCACCACAGTAACAGGGCAGATCTGAGAAGTGAAAGTCAAGTTTCCAGGCACTCAGACTAGAGACCCAGCAATTTAGAAAAACGTGCATCTCAGGTCATTGTCCTATTAACGTGAAACCATGGCAGGAGGGTTAACCTGAAACCTCAAGACCGACTTACCATAAGCAAAGCTGGGGGACAGATTCGTATGTCTACTGCAAGGCCGATCAGAAAATAACCTCGATTCCAAAAGGGAAAGGATCTCGTTAGCGGACTCGGGTGTGAGTCAGAAGAGGGAGCAGAAGGCCTAGCCGAGTCTCGGGAGAGTCCGGACTCTCAGCTCGCACGTGGCACGTGGAGGGCCCTTGCAGCCAAGGGACACGGGGGAGGAAAGTAAGGACACGCGCCTGGGCTGGGTGCCCCAACTTACCCCGTCCTCGCAGGCGGCAAACCTCAGGAGCGAAGAGACACTGCGCTGCAGCAGCTGCAAGAACAGTCACGGGTGGGGTCAGGACCCCAACCCCGCTCACCCGGAACGATCCCCCACCGAGACCTGACGTGTGACTCTAAGCCACCAGCTTCCATCGCAGAGCCTTAAGTCAGTCAGGGGAGGGCTGCGGCCCCTCAGGGGAGCCCTGCCCCCTTTCCCAGGAAAAGAGCAGGAGATGCAGCCCTGGCCCAGCCGCGGGTGAAGGGGGCGCACAGTAGGTGGACGCGGATGCACGAGCTCCCACCGGTTCCTACCTTGACCCTCACTGTGCACTGGGGTCGCGAGGGGCAGTCCAGGAAGACCTGCAGGTGCCTTCTGAGGAGGGGAGAGGTGACCACGCGGGAGCAGTCCCCACAGGAGAAGGCGCCCCTGTTTTTGGAAACAAGAAGGCACAGAGCGTGGGAGCCTGGCGGCGGGCAGACACACAGACATTTCCTGCACGTGAGTGTCCGTCTGCCGTGTTAGCGGAGGGGGAGGGGGCTCAGAAACCCGGCTCCTGGAACCGGAGCAGCCAAGCAGCCAACAAGGGGAAGGGCCGGACGGCAAACCTGCTCCCACCACCAGTGTCTCTGCTCCTTCCTGCTTCCAAGGAAGGCCTGTCCAGGCCACCACCTGTGAGGCGTCAAGAAGCAGGAA
>NW_020173037.1:284552-335140 GCF_003031525.2 Neophocaena asiaeorientalis asiaeorientalis | reverse complement strand
CGGTAAGGCTGGGCAGGGATGTCTGCTTGCAGAGGTCGGCTGTGCCGTCACCAAGTGTGTCTCACATTCGTGTTAGCCCCGAGTTCTTTTTCTCCCGCCTGATAACAAAGAAGCTGAGGAAACCTGGCTCTTCCCTCTTTTAAGACAGGAAGAGCCTCGGGGAACCGCAGAACCCCAGTCGTGAGGAGAGAAAACACGGCGCCCGGCCTCCTCCATGTGCCCTGGGCCCGGCCCCTGGCCCGAGGCACAAGGCAGTGGGGTCCCGGGCTGCTGCTGCCGCTGCCCCTACCTGTCTTCCGGCCTCCGTTCCAGTCTCTCACCGCCACACAGGTCACACGCAGGCCACGAGCAGGCGGTGCTCTCGTCCACGGCGACCACAGCGCCTAGGCCCAGGGAAGCAGACCCGGGCTCAGAGGCGGCTCTGTCCCCCAACTTCTCTTTGCCCCTCAGGTCACAGACGGTAACATGAGGTGCCCCAGGTTTGCTTCTCATTTGTGAGTTTATATAAATGTTCCTAAGCTTTTTATAATTTCCATTCATGGCACAAAATTACAACAAAGAGCAGGTTTTAAAGCTCAGGCATATTACTAACCAAGTATTTTCGTTTTTGCCTTTTTCCAACGTGCATGTTCTGAGGCCGTGACGAGCACCCCATCCCTGCTCCGTCTCGTCCTGCCCTTAGGCTGCTGCATGGCTGTCCCCTTAGGTCCCGGTTCTCTCGGCCACTCTCCTGACTGGACACCAGGCCTCCAAACTGCCCTGGCCCGAGGCGGTGGGCATTTGTCTACGTGGCTCCTTCCGTGCTGGACCCTTCTCTTAGGATGCGCTCATGGAGTGGGGTTACTGCGTCCAAGCACGTGAGCACAGAGATGGCAGAACCCCTTTCAGAGGCACTTCCCACAGAACCTCCGACCCCTGCCGCCCACGCCCGCCCACTGCACTGGCGCTCACAGGCAGCACTGCCTGCCGGACGGTAAGGCTGGAGCTCCACAGCTTAGGCTCCGCTTCTTCGGTACGGAAAGAGAAATATGCTTATTGGTTTGTCAGTATCTCTTCTTATGTGATTTCTCTGGTTCCCTCATTTCTTTTTTACTCCAACGTTTGTGGTTTATTTATTCAACAAACAAATACGTACAATGCTCTTTAGTGTGGGATACACACATAGCACTTTGAACATAGGGTAGATGCCACAATCTACACTTTCATGGACGCCAGTCAGGCTGGAAAAGCAGATAAACAAATAACAAGTAAAAAGATCATGAAATATGGGAGAAAATATCTGCAGAAGACACTCTGATCAAGGACTGCCATCCGAAGTATATTAGAACTTTTAAAACTCAACAGTAAAGGGACTTCCCTGGTGGTCCAGTGGTTAAGAATCCTCTTTCCAATACAGGGAGCACGGGTTCGAGCCCTGGTTGGGAAACTAAGATCCCATATGCCGTGCAGCACAGCCCCACCCCACCCCCCAAAAAACAACAACAACAAAAAACCTCAACAATAAGAATCAGAATAACCTGATTAAAAATTGGGCCAAAGACTTGAACAGACACCTCACTGGAGAAGATACAGAGACAGCAGGAAAGCATGTGAAAAGATGTTCAGCGTCACGTCTTGAGGGAAATGCAGACGAACACAGCAACGAGACACCGCGGCACACCTACGAGAACGGCCACAGCCCACACACTGACAGCACCGAATGCTGGTGAGGATGTGGAGCAACAGGAACTCTCATCAGTGCTGGTGGGGACGCAAATGGTGCAGCCACTCTGGAACAGTTTGGCAACTTCTTACAAAATTAAACACAGTCTTACCATACAATCAAACAATCTCGCTCCTTGGTATCTACACAGAGGAGCTGAAAACGTGTGTCCACATCAGCACCGGCACGTGGATGTTTACAGCAGCTTTATTCAGGATTACCAAACACGGAAGCAACCAAGATGTCCTTCAGTAGCTGGATGGATACATAAGCTCTGGTTTATCTAGAAAGTGGAATGTTATTCAATGATTTTTAAAAAATGAGTTCTCGAGCCACGAAAAGACATGAAGGGACCTTAAATGTGTATTACTAAGTGAAAAAAGCCAAGCTCAAAAGGCTACACACTGTATGATTCCAACTGTAGGACACACTGGAAAAAGCAAAGCTGTACAGATGGTGAAAAGATCAGTGGTTTCCGGGTATTAAGCGGGAGAGAGGGCTGAGGAGGTGGAGCGCAGAGGGTTTTAGGCCAGGGAAACTGTTCTGTATGATGCTGTAATGATGGCTACATGTCCGAAGTGTCTAAATCCATAAAATGACAACACCAAGAGTGAACCCTGCTGTAAACTATGGACTCTGGATGATGATGGCGTGTCGATCACAGTCATCAACTATCCAGGGGGGATGCTGACAGCGGGCGAGGCTGTGTGTGTATGGGGGTTGGGGAACGTGGAAAAGCTCTGTACCTTCTGCTCGGTTTTGCTGTGAACCCAAAACTGCTCTAAAAAAAATCCGTTTATTAAAGAAAACCATGAAATAAATGCTAAATTGAGAAATGGTGCAAAAGAGAGGCCTCTAGGCTGGCCTAAGTGTCAGGGAAGACTTCCCGAAAGAATGGACCCGAGGAGGGGCTGCACGTAGGGAGAGGCACAGGCCCACTCTTCACCCTGAGGTGGGGCTGGAGGCCAAACAGGCAGGAAGAAGAGGCAGGTGAGACCGCTGTGAAGTCCGCAGGCTGGCAGGCCAGGACCATCCAGGGTCTCGCTGGGGATTCCAGACTTGGTCTTGGAAGGGATGAGGAGACAGAAGGGAATTTTAAACAGGGGACTGAGTTGGTCTGATTTTCTTGGAATGTGAAGCACTGTATATACCATCAAGATTCACTGCAATCACAGACCATCCTTGTTGGAAGTGGTGAAATTAGACATTTGAAAAAAAGTAAGATGTGACCTAGGTTTCCAGAAAGATAGAAGAGTCATCCTTCACACTCTTGGAGTGAAGAATTTCATTCTCCACTAGAACAAACATTAGGAGAAAATTTATTTGTAGAGGATAAAACAGAATGATGAGAACTAAGTAGGCTCAATTTATCAAAATGCATTCATGCAATGCGTCCTTGAATGGCTTTTGCAAAATGAAAATAATACAGCTTGATTTTTAAAAGGCTGCCCAGCTAATTTCATTGTTCTTGCAAATCTAATCAAGATTGAGTCAAAGCAATGAAAAGTTAAGCCAATAAGAGCTCATAATACAGCCGAAGGTGTGTCTTCATGAATGTCAAGAGTCCAGGTTGCGGGGAGGGCTCCCACCCCAGGGGGTGTCAGCACAGAGGCTCACACAGTCCTTGGCAGGTCTGCTAAATGAATTAAGAAAAAGAAGACTGCTACAAACCACAGTTTCCTTTACCCTAGAATATCTTTGGGTGTTAACAGCATTTACACTTACATGGGATTAAGCAATTTCCTTCCAATTAGGGAAGGAGGCACAGTCTGAGGAAATACATTTCATCTGGGGTCTCCACACCACTGGCAATCCCTTCTGGCAACCCAGGGGACAGGTGGGAGTTGTACTATTAACCTTTAGTATCTAGGACATTCACTTAAAGAAGCATCAGAAGGAAAACAACAACTGTTGTTAGGGTTTGAGAAATCTGGCAAATTGCTGCAGTTTGCTGTTAAAAGCCTTTACATTCTTTGTCTCATTTACAGAAACCTCTTGTAATTAGGCTTGGGAAGGTGTATCCCATGTTTATGAAAACGACTTTGTGAAAGGTCCTTCCTGAGGGTCCTATGGGAAGCACTCCGGCCCATCCTTCGTGGGTGGCCAGCTCTCTGCCACACTGTCCCCGCCCTTCTTTCTGGCTGAAAGAAGTTGGGGCTCAGGACCTTCTTCTAGGTCAAGGGCGACACCCGGTTTGAGGACAGGACTCTGCCCCCTGCGTGACCGCACCCCCTGCACAGTGCAGGGAAGATCACCACCCACCAGCAAGCGGCAGATACAAAGTGTCAAGTGGGGCAAGGAAGATAAAACCAACTGCAAAGCTGTCCCCAAAAAGAGACTGGAAGGAAGTCCCCGCGGCTCTGGAGCCGCCTTTCGGGCAAGGAGGCCGTGGGCGCCGTCACCTCCTGGAGACGTCTTCCTGGCAGGTGCTGCGGGTTCTCAGCGAGTGACTGACGCACAGGCCACTCCCTGCATCCATCCCAGCTCTGCTCAGGGAACACGCTTGCTGTCCTGCCAGGTCCAGGCGGCCGAGGGAGACCCTGAGGCCAACTGAGAGCCCCTCCTGGGGCAGGCTGGGCAGGGCAGAGCACAGCACGGCTGAGGGGCTATCCTGGATTTGATGGAATCCAGTCTGGGCCAGCCCACGGCTGGCTGGAGGGCAGGGGATCCCGTCCCTGTGTCCATCTGGGAGCTGGTTCCTGCATGGCCTCTGCCTTGGCTGGGGGCTCCTGTGTGGGAGGCTGGGCCAATCCCTGGTTTTTGCAGCTGGGCTTCATCTTCTCTTAATCCCTAGTTAGCTGGGCCTTCTCGGAGGACCTGGCTGCACTGTGATAACAGTCTGTACACATCCATCTGACCCACCTGCACGCCTGCAGGACAGCTTCAGAGAGACCCACAGAGTGCTCAACGTTAAAATGGTAATGAAGGTAATGAAATGATACAGGTCAGAAATTGGACCTACATAAAGGAAAAGAAGGGCACTGGAAAAGGAATAAATGGGGGTAAAGTAAAATCTTTAACCTTTGTGGTTCTAAACTGATCTCTAACAATGATGGGTTCAGTGTTATGCCTTGTAAGTGAAGTGAATGACAGCTGTTATAAGGGACTGAGGGAGAGATTGGTAATGTGGCTACACCCTGAAGCAGGCAGTGTTATCTGAAAGTGGATTTGACTGCTTCTAAGTGTACACTGCAAACTCTAGGGCAACCACTAAAAATTTTTTCTAGAAGTATAATTGACATACTGAGAGGAGAAAATGGAATCACACAGAATGCTCAATTAAGATGAGAAATGGCAGGGACTTCCCTGGCATCCAGTAGTTAGGACCTGGCACCTCCACTGCCGAGGGCCTGGGTTTGATCCCTGGTCGGGGAACTAAGATCCCACCTGGTGCAGCCAAGGGGGAGAAAAAAAAGAGAAAAGGCAGGAAGAAAATGGAAAACAAAAAAAGAAACAAGAGCAAGGAACAGAAAACAAATATACGTATGATAGATCTTAACCCAATGATATAAATATTCACTTTAAATGTGAATGGTCTAAATATAAGAAACAGACTCTTAAGAGCGGACAAAAAATGTGAGCCACCTCTACAGTGTCTACAAGAAATCTGCTTCAAACACAAAGACACACAGAGATGAAAAGCAAAGGGATAGAAAAAGGTATATTATGCTCATGCTAATAAGAGAAAACTGGAGCTACATTAATTTCAGACACAGCCGACTTCGGAGCAAGGAAAAGCATCAGGGATCGAGAGGGAAAGGGGTCTGTTCTCCCAGGAGACGTATCTGTCCTTAATGTGTGTCTGCCTAACAACAGGCTGCTAAAACCACGTGAAGCCAACTGACAGAACTGCGAGGAGAGAAAGAGACCCATGGCTGCATTTTATTGTTTTTTTTTGCGGTACGCGGGCCTCTCACCGTTGTGTCCTCTCCCATTGCGGTGCACAGGCTCCGACACGCAGGCTCAGCGGCCATGGCTCACAGGCCCAGCCGCTCTGCGGCGTGTGGGATCCTCCCGGACCGGGGCACGAACCCGCGTCCCCTGCATCGGCAGGCGGACTCTCAACCGCTGCGCCACCAGGGAAGCCCACGGCTGTATTTTATATATTGTGTTTGGAGACCTCAAGTCCCCTTACCAGTGACCGACAGATCCACAGGCAGAAAATCATAAAGACATAGTTGAACTGAGTAGCACCTTCCCCAGTTCTGACTGATGTTTACAGATGCCTCCATCCGACAAGAGAAGGACACACCTTCCTCTCAAGCTCTCATGGGACATTCATCCAGACAGACTACATCCTGGGCCACAAAACACACCTTAACACATTTAAAGGTATAAAAATCATACTAACTGTGCTCCTAAGCCACGATGGAATTAAACAGAATCAGTAACAGAAAGGAACCCCAAACGCTTGGAGATTAAACAGTGCACTTCTAAATAACACGCGGGTCTGGGTCAAAGAAAAAATCTCAAGAGAAATCTAAAAATACCTCGAACTAAATGAAAACAAAAACACATCAAAACGTGTGGGATGCAGCAAAAGCAGTGCTTAGAGAAGTTTACAGCACTAAATGTAAATATTTGAAAACATCTAAAATAGACAGTCTAAGCTTTCATCTTAAGAAACAAGAAAAAGATAAGCAAACTAAAACACAAAGTAGGGAGAACATAAGCAATAACAAAAATTAGAGCAGAAATCAGTGACATTGAAAACAGGAAATCAGTAGGAAAAAATCAAGAAACCCAAAAGTTGGTTCTTTGAAAAGGTCAATAAAAATTAATAAACTTCTAGCTAGGATAACCAAGGATAAAAGAGAGAAGAAACAAATTATTTATATCAGAAATGAAAGAGGGGCCATCATTACTGATCCCATGGATCAGTAATAAAAGGACCATAAAGGAATAATTAAAAGGATAATAAAGGAATGTCAGAAATAACTCTATGCACCCAAATTCAATAACTTAAGTGAAATGGACCAATTCCTTGAAAGACACAATCTGCAAAAACTCCCACAAGAAGAAACTAGTGATCTGAATAGGCCGAGACCTACGGGCACACCTCAGAGATACCGTGGGCTCGGATCCAGACCACTCACCACAATAAAGCGAATACTGCCATAAACGAGTCACATGAATTTGGGAGGTTCCCAGTGCATATAAAAGTTATGTCTACACTATACTGTAGTCTACTAAGTGTGCAAAAAATACATTAGGTCTTTAAAAACCCACTTAATTAAAGAATACTTAATTGCTAAACTATGCTGACCATCAGCTGAGCCTTCAGCAAGTCATGATGTTTTTGTAACAGTAGCATCAAACATCACTGACCACAGATCGCCACAGCAAACGTAGTCATAATGGAAAAATCTGAAATATTGCACAAATTACCAGAACGTGACACCAAGACACAAAGTGAGCAAAATGCCGTTGAAAAATAGCACTGAAAGACTCGCTTGACACAGGGATGCCACAAAACTTCGATTTGTGCAAAATGCAGGATCTACCAAGCTCAATAAAACAAGGTAAGCCTATATTAAAGCAATTGAATCAATAATTCATAACCTTCCAAAACAGAAAGCACCAGGCCCAGATGGGTTCACTGATAAATTCTATCAAACGTTTAAGAAAGGAATTATACCAATACTCTATAATTTCTTCCATGAAGATAGTAGCAGAAGGAATATTTCCTAACTCGTCCTCTGAGGACAGCATTCACCTAGTACCAAATCCAGATAAAGACATTACATGAAAGGAAAACTACAGACCAATATCTCTCATGAACATAGTTACAAAAGCCCTTAACAATATTAGCAATCTAATCCAACTATATAAAAAAAGGATTATACCATGACAAAATGGGATTTATTACAGGTTTATAAGGCTGGTTCAGTATTTAAAAAATCAATTACTGTAATTTATCATATCAACAGACTAAAGAAAAATCATATGATCATATATCAATAGATGCAGAAAAAGTGCTGGACAAAATCCAACACCCGTTCATGATAAAAACTCTCAGTAGCCTAGAGGGGGTTTCCACAACTTGGTAAAGAAATTTACAAAAAACCTACAGACAGAATAAACCAATAAAGAAGTTACGTGATTTAGGAAAGAATGAATCGAACCTAAATGATAAATAGAAGGGAGGCCCAGGACAATAGCTGACAACAGAGCAACTAGTCAAGATTGGTTCAGAGGGACAGAAGGCTCCAGGAGGGAGATTACAAAGGAAAAGGATGACTCCAAAGATTTGTCACCGTTTTTTGAGAATTTGGGAGAAAATTAGGGTGTAGGGCAGGCAGTGCTAGGAAAATAAAAGTCAACGTAAAGCTCCATGAAAAAAACCATAGAAGAAAGGAACTAGAGTGTGTAGACTAGTTCAGCTAAAAGTATTTATATAATCATAATAATGAAAATACCATTTTTAAAGGTTTTTTTCATGTGGACCATTTTTAAAGTCATTATTTAATTTGTTACAATATTGCTTCTGATTTACGTTTTGTTTTTTTGGCAGTGAGGCATGTGGGATCTTAGCTCCCCAACCAGGGATTGAACCCACACCCCTTGCACTGGAAGGCGAAGTCTTAACCACCAGACCACCAAGGGAAGTCCCAAAATACCATGTATTGATTTTCATCTTTGAGGATCAACCTGTAGACAAAGTGCAAGGCTTTACAGCTACAGGACAGTACTGACCTTAGCAACACGCAGAACCAACTGCAGGGGAAGGAAGAGAGCAGTAGGAGAAGAGCAGGGTTCTTTTCCTTCAATGTGTGGAATAAAGAGATGATCTTTAGCAGAAAAGACAACAAACAAACAAACCCCCTACAGCTAACATCATTACCTAATGGTGAGAAAGAAAGTTGATGCTTTCTCCTTAAGAGGAGCAACAGGGCAAGGAAGTCCCCTCTCACTGCTTCTATGCAACCTGGTGCTGGGAGTCCCAGTTTATGCCAGAGGCCAGAACAGGAAATAAAATGTATACAGGTCGGGAATGAAGAAAAACACTCTCCTGTCCACAGATGACAGTTTTCTCTGTAGAATATCCCAAAGAATCAACAACAAAAAAATCGAGAACCACAAACATGTTTGTAGCTAGGTTGTAGGATACACGGTTAAAATACAAAAGTCAATTGCTTTCCTATATACTAACAATAAACGAGGGAATTTGAAATTAAAAACACACAACACCATTTACATTAGCTAAAATAAATGAAATACTTAGGTATAAGTGTAGCAAAATATGTACAAGATCTATATGAGGAAAAGTATAAAACTCTGCTGAAAGAAATCAATGGTGAGATATTCCATGTTTACGTTAAGATGTACATTTTTTCTAAGTTGCTCTACAGATTCAACACGATCCCAGTCAAAATCCCAGCAAGTTATTCTGTGGATACCAACAAACCGATTTTTTTTTTTTTTTTTGGCGGTACGCGGGCCTCTCACTGCTGTGGCCTCTCCCGCTCCGGAGCACAGGCTCCCGACGCGCAGGCTCAGCGGCCATGGCTCACGGGCCCAGCCGCTCCGCGGCATGTGGGATCTTCCCAGACCGGGGCACGAACCCGCGTCCCCTGCATCGGCAGGCAGACTCTCAACCACTGCGCCACCAGGGAAGCCCCCAACAAACCGATTTTAAAGTTTATGTGGAAGAGACAAAGACCTAGAATAGCCAAGACAATAATGAAGAACACGCTGGAGGACTACACACACCAGCGCTGCCGTAATCAGGACAGTGCTGTAGCAGTGAGAGAACAAATAAGTCAGTGCAACAGAACAGAGAGCCTAGAAATAGACCCACATAAATATAGTCGACTGATCTTTGACATTTCAATAGAGAAAGGACAGCCTTTTCAACAGTGACAGAACAACTGACAAAACACATGGGAAAAAAATGAATCCAGAAAGACCTTACACCTTTCACAAAATTTAACTGAAAATGGATCATAGACTTAAGTGTAAAATGCAAAACTATACAACTCCTAGAAGAAAACAGGAGAAAATCTGGGTGACCTTGGATCAGATAACAAGTGTTTAGATTCACCAAAAACACAATTCATGAAAAAAACAAGTTGATGTTGGACTTCATTAAAATTAAAACTGGTCTACAGACGCTGTTAAGAAAATGAAGAGACAAGCCAAGGACAGGAAAAAATATTTGCAAAAGACCTATCTGACAAAGGGCCGTTATCCAAAACACATGAAAAAACTCTTAAAACTCAATAAGAAAATGAACAACCTGAATAAAAAATGGACCAAAGCGCTTCACAGACACCTCACCACAGAAGATATACACATGGAAATGAGCACGTGAAAAGTCGCTCCACGTCCCACGTGGTCAGGGAAACGCAAACTAAAATAGCAATGAGGCACCATCACACACCTGTCAGAATGGCTGACAATCTAAAGCCCTGCGAACACCAAATGCTGGTGAGGACATGAAGCACAGGGGATGCGACCTGTCGCAGAGCTCTGCTCTGGGGGCACGAGGAGGACTTTGCTGGCCCAGCTCTCCCTCCACTGCCCAGGTGTCGCTCCACGGGTGCTGCTGGCCAGAGACCCTCCATCGACACTGCCCTTCTCCAGAGAGGCCACAGTGGACACCGGATCTCTCACCGTGGGCCACGCTTCCCGACACTGCCCTGTGATCATGCTGTCTGCGCCGGGAGGGCCCAATCTCAGCCTCAGTTCTGTCCCTCGGAAGGGTTACCTTCTCTGGAGGGAGCACAGCTTCCTCCTGGTTCTGCTGCTGCTCTCTACTTACGATCACGGCCCACACGAACACCATCTGAAACAACAGGAATACACCCAAAGAGCGGAAAATACATGTCCACCCAAAGGCCTTACATGAATATCCACAGCAGCATGAATCACAGTATCAAAAAAGATGTGCACCAACTGATGAATGTTTGAACAAAACAGGGTCTGCCCGTACACTGGGATACTCAGCCACAGAAAGGAATGCAGCCTGAGAAATGCCTCGGAAAGGTTCTGCTGAGGGAAAGCCCCAGAAACCAAGGAGCACACAGTGCAGGATTCATGTGCGTGAGTGTCCATGAGACTGAAGGTAGGGAAGCAGAAGCCAGGGGCTGGGCGGGGACGGGGCATGACTGCGGACAGACACGGGTTCCTCCCTGGGGCTAGTCAGTGCGTGTGCTTGCACAACTGTGTGAACACACTAGAAACAGCGAGCTGTACACTTTAAAAGGGTGAGTTTCATCTCAATGACACTGTGATTGAAAACCAGACTGCCACTTTGTCTTCAAAGCCACTCAGATGACAAAAGCCAAAATGTAAAATAGGAGGTGGCTGCACAACCCTATAAATGGACTGCCACTGAGCTTCTCACTTTAAAATGGTTAAGTTTGTGTTCTGTAAATCTCACTATAAATTATTATTTTTTAAAAATATTAGGGGCTTCCCTGGTGGCGCAGTGGCTGAGAGTCCGCCTGCCGATGCAGGGGACACGGCTTCGTGCCCCGGTCCAGGAGGATCCCACATGCCGCAGAGCAGCTGGACCCGTGAGTCACGGCCGCTGAGCCTGCGCATCCGGAGCCTGTGCTCCGCAACGGGAGAGGCCACGACAGTGAGAGGCCCACGTACCGCAAAAAAAACCTCAAAAAACAAAAAAACAAAAACAAAAAATATTAGGGTCTTCAGAAAACTCGGGTCTTCTCTCTGTCCCTACAAGTGTCTACACATTCTCCTCTGCTTGCACCTCTGTGCTTCTTACTCCCTGGCTGCAGGTAAGAGTGGGTCAGGTTCCAAACCCTCCTCAGGAAGCCAGCTCTTCAGGTGCACTTTCTCATAAAATGGTGCTTTGGGTGGTGGCGATGCCTGCGGTCTCCTAAAGCCAAAGTGGGAGGGGTGGGGACTGTCACTTGGGGGCTGCTTCCTCATCCTTCCCTGCTCTGCGCCCGGGAGCGACCCCGCTCTGAGAGAGGTGAGGGGATGGGAGCCTCTCGGCGGCCAGCTGGAAACCACAGGCTGTGGACAGGCTGCCTGAGACTGCTCGAGTTTGGCCCTCTCGGCCTCCAGCCTCGCGGCCACCCTCCCCCGTGCTCCTCCAAACAGCAGCGCAATCATCTTCCTGCCAACAGCCAGCCCCGGCTTTGCACCACAGTCGATCCATCCGTGGTGCTGAAAGAATCGCTTCATTTAAGACAAAAATCTGACCATCCCACCTCGTTAACACGGCCGGGGACGGCAGAACAGCACAGGGCCAGCCTGCCCACGACAGCCCCGCTCCGCCAGCACACGAAGCTCTCACGGCTGCCCGGCGTTCTCCACGTGCCCTCTCCTGTCTGGAAGGCCTTGACCAACTCTGCCAGAGCAATCCTGAGGGCCCTGGCGCCCCACCCCTGCCGTCACTGCCTCCAGCCCCCAGCCAGCCGCCTGCAGCCTGCCGCCCGCAGCCTGCCGCCCGGAGCACGGAGCACTGAATGTCCGCCTTCACCACCAGCTCATTTACTCCTCAGCAAGGCTTTGGGGTCAGTCCTGTTATCCCTGTTGCAGAGATGAGAAAGTGGGGACCCGGACACAGGTGACAGAGCCTGACTTCTTCAGGACCACCAGGCTGTAGCAGTTATGTTTCGGTACTAACGGGAAAAGGAGACGCAAAGAAGGGAAAATCCAAACGGCCTCAACACGATGAACACGTGCTCAACCTCACAAGCACGCAGGGACTGTGGGTTCAAGCATCAGTGGCATCACAGCTTTTGCTGTTCATAAAAACCACAGTGGGGTTCAGGCATCTAGTGGTCCAAGGGTGGAAGAGACAGGCCCTCAATGTTACTTTTGGAATTTCTGTACTTTTTGGAAATTAGTTCAGCAAATTGCTTTCACAGACATTCCTGCCCTCCGTCCACGTCTCGCTCCCCTGTACTGAATTTGTTACCCTACCTGTCAGTTTCCCTCCTGACTAATCCACCTGCAGGTCTACTTCCTTGCCCTGTTTCGCCCCCCACCCTGGGTGCTACCTGAGGCCGCAGCCCCTCCGGCCCCTCCAGATGCCCCTGCAGCCTCTTCCCAGACTCTGGCGCTTATCCACCTGCCCTGTCAGCAGCCTTTGTAAGCCCTGCTCTCCTCCTGCCCCCACCCTGCACCTGACCAGCCCCCCCTCCCCTGCCATCTCGGCTCAGGGCTCCTGTCTGTGCCTCCTACAGGTGAGGTCCTGGCGACAGGCACTTGGAGCACGGAAGGGCGACAGGCACTTGGAGCACGGAAGGCTGCCGTCCTGTCTCTGGTCGCGTCTTTGTCACGCATCCAATGTCAGGCACGCAACAAATACTCGATGAACAAATGAGCAAATGAATATAAGGTAAGTGTGATACTTAAGGAAATACAAATACCTCTTCCATCTAAATCGACTACCCACCTTGGACGCTGCAAATGGAGTTGACCCGAGTGACAGAATCCAGCTCATCCAGCCTCACAGGGCTCGTCAGCTCCCAGGCACCAGAGGCCACACCCAGGTGGGGCTTTGGAAGCAGGAGGACAGTTCGTCCAACACAAACAAGCTGACCTGCCAACAGAGACACTTCAGATTATTGCAGCTCTGAGGTTTGAAACAAGTGAGTTCTCCTGACAATAGAGATGTGTCCTCTGCCAGCCACCTGGGAGCTGGGGGGGCTGGGGGAGCCAAGGGCACCACTGTGCGGCCCCTGTGTGTCCAGAGACACGGCACCGTGCAGAAAGGAAGCCCAAAGCCTTGTGCACTAAGCTGTAAGAGCACACAAACACTGCGTTCAAATTCCATTCATAAAGGCAAATCCTGTGTCATGCAAGTTATATACACTGAAAAATATATAGTCTAGGCAGGATCCTACTTTGATTCCTGGAAGAAAGTACTGACTAATCTAAGCATACAGTTAGGTCTCTGCATCTGCAGGTTCTGCATCTGCAGATTCAAACTAGCACAGATTCAAACAACGGCGGATGGAAAATATTTGGAAAAAAAGTTCCAGAAAGCAAAATCTGAATTTGCTGCACACCGGCAAGTATTTACACAGCACTGACATCGTATTAGGTATCGTAAGTGATCTGGAGAAGATTTAAAGTGTGGGAGGAGGGCTTCCCTGGTGGCGCAGTGGTTAAGAATCTGCCTGCCAATGCAGGGGACACGGGTTCGAGCCCTGGGCCGGGAAGATCCCACAAGCCGCACAGCAACTAAGCCCGTGGGTCACAACTACTGAGCCTGCACTCTAGAGCCCGTGTGCTGCAACTACTGAGCCCATGTGCCACAACTACTAAAGCCCGTGCTCCACAACAAGAGAAGCCCCCGCAATGAGAAGCCTACTCACGGCAACAAAGAGTAGCCCCCGCTCGCCGCAACTAGAGAAAGCCCATGCACAGCAACGAAGCCCCACAGCCAAAAATAAATAAATAAATTTATTTTTTTAAAAAAAAGGGAGGATGTGTGCAGCTCATATGCAGATACCACCATTTTACAGAAGGGACCTGAGCACCTGCAGGTCTTGGTGTCCGCAGAGGGGTGGATACTGAGGGACGAAAGCACGTGTTTAAATGTTCTAGCTTTTCATTTGTTTTCAAAAGTGATGCGCCAGGCAGTGGCTTCAGGTGGCTTCTGCACCTGTAAAGTGTGACCCCAACAGACCACCCTTGAGTGACCACTGGCATCTCCTGCTGCTGTGCCGGCACTGCATGCAGGGGGTTCTGGTTCTGTCCATGTGGCCATCACAGGGGTCTTGTCCGCAGTGGACTTCGGGATGGGGCCTGCATTTCCAGAGCAAGACAGAGGCATCAAGAATCCACAAAGCCATTTTCTGGCATCTCTCAGTCACCACATCAGAGCCGTCAGTAAGAGGAAAGCATACCCTGGTCTCGGAGAGCATCCCTGAAGAAGAAGCTCTTGGAGGTGGCCTCAGAGAGCGTGTCCCGGACTTCCTGGCCCAGCACGCATGAGGGGGCCACGCGCACAGGCATGGTTTTGGGGAGACCCGAGCCCTCGTCCTGTGTTTGCAGAGTAACATCGGTCACCACCAGCCACAGCTCCCTTGGCTCCAGAAGCGAACTGTTTCCCTGTAATTCAAAGACCCAGTCAGGCTGTTAACTTAAAAGCCTTTCTTAGAGCCAACATTATTTTTTAAAAGCAATAATCTTAGATGATTAGTATTAATACTAACAGTTTCCGGTATCATTTCAATAAGTATTTCAAAACATGCAATAGCCTTTGTGTGTCTTGGTCAGCAGCCCCCAGGACACGGCTGAGCCCTGTGAGCTCCCACCTTGCAGCTGGTTTAAGGGCTCCTTTGCGGGGGGAGACCTGCCCGTCCCTGGCTCCACTCTGCTTGCCCTCTGACCCACCAGGAAGAAGCCATGCCCTTCCTCCCAATGCCACGTGTTCACATATCATCACACTGCCTTACCGTCAGCACACACACTCTTCTCTCCTGCTAGATACGAGCTTCCCAAGGGTTAGGAATAGTTACGAACTGAATGTTTATGTCCCCCTCCTCTGCCTCTCCCCGCCCCACCAGTTCATATGTTGGAGTCCTAAACTCCAACGTGATGTTATGGTAATGGGAGATGGGGCCTTCGGGAGGTGATTAGGACATAATGCCACTCTGCCATTAGGATCCAGTAGATGCAAATGGGGACAAGGGTTTGGCTGGGAAGGCCCCTGTAGGAAGGCTGCGGATCCCACATGGCATGGCGGCTGACACGACCGGGCGGAGGAGGTGGCGGCATGGTCAGGAGCTGTGACTTGGGTGGGGGGAGAGTGCTCACGTGGTTGAGAGGGTGATTACACACAGGAAGTTAGAGAAAGTTCCGGGACAGTGCTGATTCTCTCTCAAGTGCCTACAAGCGAACAGGGAGTGGCTGTGACACGCGGCTGTCCAGCTCTGAGTTAAGGTCCAGTGGAGGCTCCTGCAGGACTGAGGGTGCGCACTCGTGGGCCGAGAGCACCCCTCCCCTGGCCTCGGCCCTCTGACTTGGGTGCTGCCCCAGAGAGCTGCCTGAGGCCTCCCAGCGACCACAGGCTCCTCTCGACTGTGGAAGAAAGAGACCTTAGAAATGGCTGAGCTCCATCCTGAGACTCCTACTTTCACCCCGGAAAGGAGGCTTCAGCTGCTCCTTCCTTTCTACAGCCTGCCTGTGTCAGAAAGGGGCCGACATGCCCGGTCTGAGAGCCGGGCGGGTTCCCCCTGGCGGCTGCACGCCCAGCGCTTCACCAGGGGCGGCAGCCCCACCTGCACAAGGAATGGACTGACCACCGTGTCAGCAGAGTGCACACAGCTCAAGTTCAGCAGTGTTTTTCTCTTTTGGTACTGCAGCAGTTTCACAACACGATTTGAGAAAAGAGAGATGGATTACCTGTGGTCTTTGGTAAATCACTCTGGCATAGAAACTGCAACGGGTACAGGGGCCATCAGTCTGGAAAGGTATTGAAAACAGAGAGGAATGTCTCCCCAAGCTCACGGACACAGCAAAGTAACTGAGACCAGGGTACAAACAAAGACGCCACCTGGAGAATTTCTCTTAAGGAGCGGGGAATCGGAGGCTGGTAAAGCTTCGAAATAGAGTCTTCTTCAATTGCATCAATTTGTCCCAGGTTTGGATGAGCAGTGAGGATGTAACAGAAGCTAGGAGGAGGCAGATGAGTTTTTTCCTGTTTAAAATGAAGGCGAATGTATTGTTAAAAGACTCAAATACACTATTAATATAAACCTACTCTTTAATAAAGACCTCTTTATTCACAGATGCAGGCTGTTTCTCTGGAAGGCTCTGTAAGAGACGGGTTATGTTGTTTCTCTCCGGAAACAAGCATAAGAACATCTGTGCTTTTGAGTTTATTACCAATTCAAGACTTCATTTTAGAAGTTTATTCTTCAGAGTACACTGAAGACACCATTTAGAAACTTCTTCCCCGGAAGTAATCTAGAAATGGCATTCCTGACCACTAGGCTGCTGGTCTAGCACAGGACAGAGCCACTGTCTCGGCCTGTGCTAGATAGTTAGCTACCACACAAGCACGGCAGCCCCAGTTCTCAGCTTGGGGACTAAAGCCCAAAGCATGCGCTGCCAGCCTGCTGGACAGGGCTCGGGGTGGGGAGTAGGGGCACATTTTCATCGCTCGATTTTGCTACCTGTGAGCAACTGGCTGCCATAAGCAATGTGATGAGGAAGGAAAGGGAAACCCCTGGCTGAGCTGGCAGCTGAACCGATACCCATGGTTTTGTTTACTGAGTTTTTGCTCTAATTGGTGACTAAGTGTTGGTTCTACTACTGACAGGAAGGTGGCGGGGAAGCCACCTGCTTCTTGTTCGGTGCGAGGCTGAGACCCTCAGTTCACAGTGGCCCTTGACGATGGGGGTCGAGAGGTGTCGCGTAAGGTAACCTCAGGAGGCATGCGTGCGGCACCGTGTGGAAGGCAGCCAGGCCGCAGCCTGTGAGCGAGGCGAGTGGGTCTGGATCTCTGTACCGGCTCCTACCCTCTGGACCTGGGCTTCTTGGGGATGTGCACTGTGGGCTGGCACTGGCTCAGCGCCTGGTGGCCACAGAGCAGGTGCGATGGGGGGTGTGGGGTTGGGGGACGCTGCAATGCTGGGCTTACCTCGAAGGCTGGCCCATGGCCTGGTGCTTTCAGAGGCGCCACTGGAGGCCACATGGTGTCAATCAAACTGAAAAGCTCTGTCATCCTGGAAAAAGAAGAGATGCCTGGTCAGTGAGCTGCTCACAGGCAGACCTGCTCCACAGACACCAGGCCAAACGCCAAGGAACCACCATTCAGGACGGTGAAGTCAGGGGCACACAGACAGACCTTGGAACCTGACTGCACGAGAACAGGAAGGAGACTGTTCATTAAATTACGATGCCTCTGATATACCTGGAGAAAACTCTAATTCGAAAAGACACACGCATCCCAATGTTCACAGCAGCACAATTTACAATAGCCAAGACACGGAAGCAACTTAAATGTCCATCGATGGAGGAGTGGATAAAGAAGCTGTGGTGCCCATATACAATGGAATACTACTCAGCCATAGAAAAGAATGAAATAATGCCATTTGCAGCAACGTGGATGGACCTAGAAATCAACATACTAAGTGAAGTAAGTCACAAACAGAAGGACAAATATCATATGATATCACTTATATGTGGAATGTAAAAAAATGATACAAATGAACTTATTTACAAAACAGAAATAGACTCACAGACATAGACAACAAGCTTACGGTTACCAGAAAGGAAAGGGAGAGGCATATATTAGGAGTTTGGGACTGACAGACACATACTACTATATATAAAATAAACAACAAGGACCTATGGTATAGCACAGGAAACTACACTCAGTATATTGTAGTAACTATAATGGAAAAGAATCTGAAAAAGAATATATATATATCTGTACATGTATAACTGAACCATTTTGCTGTACACCTGAAACCCTGTAAATCAACTATACTTCAACTAAAAAAACTATAAAAAATTATGAGGCGATCCCCGGAAGAGAGGCGGAAGAGAAATGGTTACACAGAAAATATTTAAGGACACGGAAAGATATTCATGATACCCTGCTAAGTGAAAAGCAGACAACAAATTATAATGTATCTCTCTCTCTAAAAGATAAAAAAATGTTAGTGGTTATCTAAGTAGAACTTAAAGGTGACGTTTATTTTCTTCCTTTGGTTTATGTATTTCCTATATTTTGCAAAACAGATACGTGTCACTCATAGAATAAAAAAATTATCAATAAGTTATCTAAAATAAAGAATATAGCCAGACACAAAAAGACAAATAGTGTATGAGTCCACTTATACGAGGTCCCTACACCAAACAAATTCACAGAGACAGACAGCAGTTAACGGGCTGGGGAGCCAGTGTTTCCTGGGGACACAGCTTCACTTTGGGAAGATGAGAAAGTTCTGGAGGTGGATGGTAGTGACGGTCGCACAACAATGTGAAGGTACTTAGTGCCACTTAAAAATAGCTAAGGTGGAAAACTTCATGTCATGTACATTTTACAATTTAAAAAATCCCGTTTTAGTTGCAAAAAAAAAAAAAGAATATACATCATAAAGACTTCTTAGACTTTGCCTTAAGTTTCAGCAATGTTTAATCGATTTATTTATTTTTATTTTTGGCTGCATTGGGTCTTTCTTGTTGGGTCTTTGTTGCTGCATGTGGCTTTCTCTAGTTGCAGCAAGCGGGGGCTACTCTTCGTTGTGGTGTGCGGCTTTCTCATTGCGGTGGCTTCTCTTGTTGCGGAGCACGGGCTCTAGGCGCGTGGGCTCAGTAGTTGTGGCACACGGGCTTAGTTGCTCCGCGGCATGTGGGATCTTCCCGGACTTGGGCTCGAACCCGTGTCCCCTGCATTGGCAGGCAGATTCTTAACCACTGCACTACCAGGGAAATCCCTTAACAATGTTTATATATAATAATGTTGTTTACTTTTTAAAAAGCTTGTGGCCTTAATAATTAATGTTACATATTCTTATTTCTCTCAACATTTAAGAGCAAGTACTATTTTTTTTTTTTTTTTTGCGGTACGCGGGCCTCTCACTGCTGTGGCCTCTCCCGTTGCAGAGCACAGGCTCCAGACACGCAGGCTCAGGGGCCATGGCCCACGGGCGCAGCCGCTCCGCGGTATGCGGGATCCTCCCGGACCGGGGCACGGACCCGTGTCCCCTGCATCGGCAGGCGGACTCTCAACCACTGTGCCACCAGGGAAGCCCTAAGAGCAAGTACTATTTTAAGTGCTTAGGATTCAGCGGTTAACAAAGTCGAAACACTCAGAACTGAGAATGAGGGTCTCAGCATCACGGAGAACAAGACTCAAAGCTTCCCACGGTCTTTCAGCCCCTCACACCAAACACAACAGCATCGTGGCCCGCAGGGCGTGGCCTACAGCCAACACCAAGATTCTGGGTCCAAATCAAGCACAAAAGCGGTAAGCGAAGGGGGACACACGAGGGAAATTCACTCTCTCCCTCTCCTGACAGAAGCTGTTTGTGTGGGTGACTGGACAGGGCTGGGCGACCAGGGCCAGTTGAGGTTCAGAGGCAGCTGGCTGGACACTGGGTGGACGCTGGGGGCCCGCTGCGCCTCTCTTCCGGGGATCGTCCACCCGCTCCTGCCCTGAACATCCTGCTTCTTTCCACACAGCTCGCTGAAGTATAGGCACTGAAGCGCCAGCCCACACGAGGGGTTGGAGACTCGGTGAACGAATAACCAGCACTCATACAGTCTCATACACACCCACACAACTTCTGAGAACCTTGCATAAACAGAGTCGTGTGGTGCATGGCATGTTGAGTTGGCTTTTGTCATTCAGCACAATGTATCTGAGATCCATCCAAGCTGCTGTGGCATCAGCAGCTTGTCCCTTTTTACTGCTGAGTGCTATCCATGGTGTGGATGTGACACAGCTTGTTTACCATTCACCTCTGAGGAACATCTGGGTTGTTTCCAGTTTGTGGCTATTACAAACACTTGGGTACAGATTTCTGTGTGAATGCAGATATTTGTTTCTCTGGATAAATGCCCAGGAGTGCAGCTGCTCTGATAAGTATGTTCAGTTTTCAAAGGAACTGCCAACTCTGTTCCTGGGGGGCCACACCACCTTACACGCCCACCTGCAACATGTGAGAGATGGTTTCTTCACATCCTCAATGGCACCCGGTGCTCTCACTGTTGTTCACTTTAGTTTTTCACGTTTAGTTGTTTAGGAGCATGGTAACATCTCACCATGGTCTTGACGTGCTTTTTCTTAATAACAGTGACGTCAAACACCTTTCCATGTGTTTATCTGCCATGTGATGTCCTCTTTGGAAATGTCTCTTCATGTCCTTTGCCCATTTTCTAACTGGACTGATTATGTGGTGTGTGTGTGTGTGTGTGTGTGTGTGTGTGTGTGTGTTTTACTGTTGAGTTCTGAGACTTCATTATATAGTCTACGATATAAGGTTTGCAAATATTTTCTCACGGTCTGTAGCTTGTCTTGCTTTTGTTGTCACATCTCAGAACTTTTTACTTGATAAGTCCCAAAGGTTTTCTTTATAGTTTTATGTTTTATACTTAAACCTAAGATCTATTGTGAGGTATGAGATTTAGGCTGAGATTAATTTTTTGCCCATATATGTCCAGTTAGTTGAAGACTATCCTTCCTCCACCAGATTGCTTTGTTTGCACCTTGGTCAGGAATCATTTGGCCATAATCCCACAGGCCGCTTCCCAAGTTCTCTCCACTGATCAGAGAGTCATCCCTCCAACAATGCCGCAGTTTCTTGTAGCCATATCCTAAGTTTTGAAATTGGGTGTGATTCCTCCCACTTTATCCTTTTTTCAAAGCTGTTTTATCTACTCAAGTTCCTTTGCATTTCCAAGCAAAGCCAATCAGGAGCAGTACGCAGAGGGCAAGATGAGAGGGGCTGCCCCGGAAGGAAGACTTCTGGTTTGCAACAGAAAAATGTTGAAGTGAAAACAAAAAAGAACAAACAGAAAACACCTGGAAATGGAGATGGTGGTAGTACGAGTGAGACACCTCAGTCTCCTTGCGAGGAAAGGGCCCGAGTAGCTTCTACTGTTGAAAATGAGGAAACATTCATGAACAGAGTTGAAGTTTAAGTAAAGATTCCTGAAGAACTAAAACCATGGCTTGTTGAAGACCGGGACTTAATTACCTGGCAAAAAGAGCTCTTTTATCTTCCTGATAAGAAGAATGTGGATTCCATTCTAGAGGATTCTGCAAACTACAAGACATCTTGAAGAAACACAGAAAATAAGGAGTATGCTGTTAATGAAGTTGTGGCAGGGATCAAGGAATACTTCAGTGTAATGCTGGGCACTCAGCTGCTCTGCAAACATGAGAGACCGCGGTATGCTGAAATCCTTGCAGATCACCCTGATGCGCCATGTCCAAGGTGCATGCAGCGCCACATCTACTGAGATTATTTGTACGTATTGGAGCAATGTTGGCCTACACACCTCTGGATGAGAAGAGCCTTGCTTTATTACTGAATTATCTTCATGATTTCCTAGAACACTTGGCGAAGAACTCTGCTCAGTGCCAGTGATTATGAAGTGGCTCCTCCCGAGTACGAGTGGAAACCTGTGTGAGGCGCTTGTACGCCCTCATGTTTGGATCTCTGTAAACACATTTTCGTTAGTCCTTCTCTTGTACAAATGATGTACTTTGGAAACGTTAGTGTATAACAGAAATGATGTTTGTTTTCTGTTTGATTTTAAACAGAAAATAAAAGGGGTTACAGCTCCTTTTTTTCTTTTCTTTTTTTTTTTATTTCAAAGTTGCTACCAGTGCTTTCAATGACAGACAACAGACAGACGTACTGTAGAGTGTTTCACTGCTTAGCTGACAAAGCTGCGTTTGAATGCTGGTGGTTCTATTCCTTTGACACTACGCACTTTCACAATACGTGTTAATGCTATATGACAAAATGCTCTGATTCCTAGTGCCAAAAGTTCAATTCCGTGTGTATAACTGAAAACACTCATCCATTTGCGCTCCCCGCTTTTTTATGGTGCTTACAGTGAAGAGCCCATCCTTTGCAAGTCATTCATGTTGTTCCTTAGGCATTTTATCTTTGCTCAGATTGTCAGAGTGGTGGCTTGTTTCATGGTTTTTATATTTGTGTCTAATCACGTTTTAACACGATAGACACAATGCACTGTGTAGCTAGTTTTCTGGAAAAGTCAGTATTTTAGAAATTGTTTTTCAGATCTTCAATAAATTTTTTCCTTAAATTTCAAAAAGAAAAAAAAACTTTAGAATAGGCCTGGACATATCTACGAAAACTTTTGCTGAGACTTTAATGGGTTTTGCGTCAAGCCTATACCATCTTTTGGGGAGAACTACAGCATCTTTACAATGTTGAGTCTTCCACTCCACGAACATTGACACCTTTCCATTTATTTAGATCTTCTCTGGTTTCTTTAATCAGTGTTTTGTCGTTTGCAGCATACAAGTCTTGACATGTTTTGTTAGATTTATACCTAAATACTCCTTTTTGGGCAACTGTAAATGCTGTATTTTTAATTTTGGTTTTCAAGGGTTCATTGCCAGTATATAGAAATGTGACTGACTTGTGAATGTTAATCTTGTATGCTGCTACTTTGCTGAACTGACTTACTAGTTTTAGGAATTTTTTCTTTTTCTTTTGTAGATTCCTTGGGATTTTCGACATAGACCATCACGTCATCCAAAGTAGAGACAGTTTTATTTCTTCCTTTCTGTCTTTTTCCTTTTCCTTAGTACTTTTAAAGTACTCTACCAGAATCTAACATTTAACTTCAAACACGCTGATATAGAAAAAACCCTCTGAGAGGACATCCAGGACAGCAAATACGATAAACAGCACGTGAAGAGCGTCAGGGCGTGATGCTGGCGACAGAACGCTGGCAAAGCTGGATGAAGAGAAAAGGGCTGACACTTAAAGGTCACGTGCAGACCAATTTCTCTCATTTCTTCCGTCTTTCTCCCCAACCCCCAGCCCGATGATGAAACTACTCAAAGAAAAGCTGGGCCAGGACCACAAAAACTACTAATCCAGGTGGACTTGCAGAGAAAAAACAAACACACCCCTTGTCATTCTGTGCACATCTGCTTGAAGCTAAGCGCCTGCTTTCACCAACTGGACTGGCCGTCTTGGTGACTTCAGAAAGTGGCAGAATACTACTGAGAGAGAGTCAGACTTTTATTATCTATTTGCTAAGTCTGGGAAAGTCTAAATTTCAAATACTCTTTGTCTTCCATATAACCTTGTGAGCAAATAATGGAGAAAGGATACCTTAATTTCCTCAAGAAACAGGTCATAATCTATCTGCCAACAGGCTTTTACTGCAGCTGCCTTCACTTAATCTTAGACTTTTAGAAAAATTACCTAAAGATGAACTTTCCTAGTGGGAAAGGTGGGTAAACTTGAAAAGTGACCTTTGCGAAGGCAAACACGGCTGGTGACTGGAGTGACCTGGAGGGAGCCGAGCACACTCCCCCAGACAGTCCCTGTGGCCCAGGACCCAGGGCCTCCTCTAGGGCGGGCTCAGCTCTTCCACTCTCTCCAAGGCAAAGGCCGCCTCTGAGTGTGACCAGCTGCTGCAAGTGTTAAGAGGTGCCTTCTCGCACATCTTCACTTGGGGAGACCCCCCAGGAGAGCCGGAGGAGGCTGGCCGCACCATACTCTTTGAATCTAACCCGACTGCTTGAGACTTGCGACGGCAGCAGAGGTGGCAGGTCAGCGGGAATACTGCTTCTCACGGCCAGGCCTCGGGGCTCCCACTCCCCGTGCTTCTGGAGCTGGGTGTTCGCTCTGGGGGGCCTGGAGCCTGATGGGGCGCAGAGCGGACGCCTTCATCTGCACTGCAGGTGAGCCCTGAAACCTCCTGGCCCCGCTGTGCTCCCTGCAGGACTCTGATTCTCCCACTTCTAAACCTGCAGCGGCTGAGGCGGGTGGGAGCAGCGCAGGCTTTCTGGGAGGGTGCAGCAGCACGAGGTAGCTGGAAACAGCCAGCCGCCTGGCACACATGCCTTCTACAGGCTGAGACACAAGCCTGGCTGGCTGAATACCTTGTTCATGCGCAAAGGCCTTGGGGTATTGATTAAAACAAAACAAGACAACGTTTTCCAACTCATTTGCAAGTAAAAAAATTACAAATACAGAGCACTGTAGTTAACTTCAAAAACATTTTCTGATTTGTTGATTTTTTGTTTTTTGTTTTTTTGTGGTACGCGGGCCTCTCACTGCTGCGGCCCCTCCCGCTGCGGAGCACAGACTCCAGATGCACAGGCCCAGCGGCCATGGCTCACGGGCCCAGCCGCTCCGTGGCATGTGGGATCTGCCCGGACCGGGGCACGAACCCGTGCCCCCCGCACCGGCAGGCGGACTCCCAACCACTGTGCCACCAGGGAAGCCCTGATTTGTTGTTTTAATAATTACCAGCTCCCTAAGAGAGAAAAAAGTGCTGCAAAGATTATTAAGGGTTAGTACACAGATAGAGATACTTACCTGGAGCAAAGTTACTGATTTCTTAGAATGAGAAAACCCATTCTGTTGCCTGCATTTTGTTGTTTGTGGGATATTCTGGAAGCTGTAAAAATCTAAGTAGAAAACACACAAATGAGTCACAAAGCGAGGAGACCGACTTGAGGCCATCTCCGAAGAAAGTCTCACAAATTCAGCATAAGAGTCTGAAATTATGCCCACATGCAGGTGTCTCTCCTGGACGGACGAGAGCCCAGGTTTGCCCTCCAGGGAAAACGATCGAGCCGAGACCCCACATCAACTGCTGAATTTCTGGCTGAGAAAGGCAGCCTCTAACCCTTACCCCGACGCTCTCAGCTGCTCTGACAAGAGGAAGAGGACCGGGGCTAGTCCTGGGGCAGCCACGGCAGGGCTGCCTGGCGCAAAGAAGAGGCCACGAGAACAGAGTGTGCCTGAGGACGACAGCAAGAGGAGTTTTAGGAACATCAGAGATAGACGGGGAAGGAGCAGGGGCTCTGGCCTCACCACTACCCGAAAGGATGCTGAATGTACATATTTCACACTGATTTTATAGACTGGCGCAGCCTCCCTGTACCGAGGGCGATGGCCAGTGTCGCCTGGAAGCAGGTCCCCGGCTGCAGCCCCTGGGGAGGAAGCACGGCGGAGAGCTCTCCCTGAGCTCACCAGGTTGTTCCCCGACACGCCTGCTCACCAGGCCTGTTTTCTATGTTATTTTAGAGTTATTTTTCCATCTGATACTGCCTCATCTAACTACTCCCAAATCTTCACCGGATAATCTAAGACTGCCTGAATCACTTTCTTTTGGGTGTGGGTGGAGTGGAATTTGCTGCAGAAGATTTAAACCACAATGGTGACGTCACCCTCAAGATGGGACGCGACCTGTTCACTGATTAACTCATCCTCAGAGATCTCAGATTATTTTTTTTAAACGAAGCATTTTATATTGGTTGTAAAATGTTCCTAAAATTTTTCCGTGCAGTTGCTAATTTCTCTGTACCTACTGTTATGTAGTACTCATGGCTTTCTAATAAGACAGGTTACCTGGAGATGGAATATTTCAGACCAGGGATTCTGAAAGTGGGGTCTGGAGACCCCTGGGTCTGTAAGACCCTTTCAAGGGACCCACAAGGCCAGAACTATGTCCTGGGACCTTATTTCCCCTTCTCTCATGAGTGTACAGTGGAGTTTTCTAGAGGCTACACTATGTACAATACAGGACTGACTGAATGCAGAGCAGAGATGACAATCCATCGTTTTCTGTTAGTCCAGACATTAAAGAGATCTGCAGAAAACATAAAATAAGGCTACTCTTCTCACTAAGGTTGTCTTGGTTTAGAAAATATTTTTCATAAAAATTCTATTTATGTTATTATTTAATGGGTTTATTTTTAGGATTTTTAGGTGAACTAATAAATATTTAATTTTTTCCATTTTATTTTCTAATATAGTAGTTATTGATAAATATAACCACATTAAAAAGATCTCCTTGGGGGTCTCAGTAATTTTGACGAGTATTAAGGGGTCCTGAGACCATGAAGCCTGGAAGTGCACCACTCAAGATCCATTCTCTACCATCTACCTCCCTCCCTCCGTCTCCCTCTGTGCCCTCGACTGTCTTCCAGAAGGTAGCTTGTGTCACCTTACGTCCTTTTATGTCACCCTCATACATACACGAGACAACCTCGAATCAACTAAACAAACTTTTGCCTTGATACTGAAACGCATTTCCTTCAGAGGTTTGGCTGCCGGAGCAGACACTACCAGATGGCCCAGGAGATCATGAGCAAACTGATGGGAGCCATGGCAACCTTGAGATCCCGAGGAGGTTAGATAATCAGTGACTAAACTACATCATTATGCTGGTGAGACGGGACAATGGGGCAGTCACTTTGGAAAACACTTTGGCATCGAGCCAGGAATCCCACTTCTAGCTATCTACCCAAGAGAACTGAAGACTTACGTCCCTATGCGCATCATCGTGAACGTTCATAGCAGTATTACTGTCCATGACAGCCAGAAAGTAACATGGAAGCAACCCAAATGCGCATCAACTGATGAATGGATAAGTGAGTCTGGTACATCCACACAACAGAGTATCAGGCAGCCATAAAGAGGAGTGAAGTGCTGACACACGATACAACAGGGATGAACCTCGAAAACATGACGCTCAGTGGAAGAAGCCAGGATGGTTCCTTTATACGAAGTGTTCAGTATATGCAAATTCACAGAGACAGAGTGCAGATTAGTGGTTGCCAGGGGCTGGAGGGTGGGGAATGACTGCTCATGGGGAAGGCGTGTCTTTTGGGGGTGATGACACTGTTTCTGAATTAGACAGTGATGGCATTCTGACCTCAGAGACCACTCTCTGCTAAGAATATCCCACAAATACCTTATAGATGTGGGGAATTACTAAACATTTTCCAAGGCTAGTTCCATGAATTTCAGGACAATATTCTTCAAATTTTATTCAACAGATAGAGAAACTGAAGAAAGGAAATTAAAGACACACCTGAAATTAAGCCTTCTGCACTATTTCTTTGAACCACTGCTTAAATTATATAACTATGAAAGATAAATTTGTAACTTTGGAAGGCCTCACATTTTGTAGGCTATCTGCTAGTAATATTAAGAAATATCCTTCCTAATCTAGATTCTTTCCTCAAGATCTAGGATATAAAAATATTAACTAGTGCAACTTTGTATTATAAGACAACTTCTTTTTTTTTTGTTTTTTTGTTTTTTTTTTGAGGTACGTGGGCCTCTCACTGTTGTGGCCTCTCCCGTTGTGGAGCACAGGCTCCGGACGCGCAGGCTTAGCGGCCATGGCTCACGGGCCCAGCTGCTCTGCAGCATGTGGGATCTTCCCGGACCGGGGCACAAACTCGTGTCCCCTGCATCGGCAGGCGGACTCTCAACCACTGCGCCACCAGGGAAGCCCATAAAACAAGTTCTTTGCACATTTCTTTTCTACCTCGGCAGGAAATGACACACACACACACACACACACACACACACTCAGTGACAAGGGAAGTAAGGAATTCTTGCTGCGTGCTGCTATCTGGAACCTCGGACAGTTCTTAGGCTGCTCTCATTCCCAGGTGGTCCTTATCATTTCAAAAGTGTCACATGATCTACTCACCAGTGTGGAAGCAGGAACAGCCACATTCCACATAAAATCTGTCAGCCCAGGTTTTCTGATAGATGCGTATACTTTCGACCAAACCCTATCACCAGTGCGCTCTGATACCTGAGACAAACCTACCTTCTCAGTCTATTCTATTACCGTGAGTTCACATGTGAAGTAGCCTCCCTTCATGCACTCTTCCAAAGACAGCCTGCTGTTCCCATTGGGAAAACTATAAAGAAAACCACGGAGGAAACCAGAGGACTGCAGTGATCTTGGGGGGACGGGGCGTCACCAGGAGGAGCACGCTGGGGGTGATGCCTGGACACCCAGCACATTTTGTTCCTTGAATTTGGTGGTGGCTTCATGGGTGGCCCTACAGTCGTTCACTGCACTCTGCAACTGGGGATCGCCCATACGTCTGTCGTGTTTCCCCATAAAGAACAGTAAAGAAGGAGACAGGTGCGCACACACTGACGTCTGTTGCTGCGAAGAGGCAGAAACTGGAAAGGGACACCCTTAAAGATACCAAAGGGAAAAGCAACCATTCTTCTCTGTTTACAGACATGCCTACGTTCATGAGAAAGATGTGGAGTGAACACCAGTGGAGAGGGGAGTATTAAATTCCCTTTACTCTCTGTGTGACTTATTTTTACAGCAGCAACCAGTGAAAGCAGCGGCTGTACTACGACCTCCCTTGCACATAATGCTGAAATGCCTGATCTGAGGCTGCTCACAACACGCAGTCCCGGTCCAGGTCCAGGGGCCTTCGGGACCATCCTCTCCACTGTCAGTGATTCTAGGGAGAGGAGCAAATTCTCTTGCTTTAAAAAAAGAAAACAGTAATGAAAATGATCTTTCTTAAAAGTCATATTTTCATTAATAAGTGTCTAAGTAAACAGAAAAGAAAAATGCCAAACTGGACCTGAGGCCCCCAGTGTCATCATTTCCAACGGATCTGATGCTCCTCCTGGCCACTCAAGATAATTCCAGCACAGACGGCTCGCTGCTGTTATTTAACAAAAACAATGGAAAACACCAAGAATCTAACATCAACACCCCTGACAAGAAATGGTCAGATTTCTGACTTGAGGGCCGGGGATTATGACTATAAGGCAAATGGGAAATTTACAGAAATGAATTCCCCTAAAACTGTAAGTAATTACGTGTAGGCTGTAGCACCAAAGATGCAGGCGCTGGACTCTGATGGACCGGGCTCCAGGCCCACCTCACAGACATGCAGCCAAGTTACTACTTAGTTTCAGGAGCCTGAGGGTCTTTATTTAACAACACAATAATTTGTTTTTCAATAAAGACTAATTTATTTTGTCCTGAATTTGGTGGTGGCATCACGGGTGATGCCTGTAGTGAACGATGCCACCACCTAATCTGCCATCTAGTTGGAGAGTTGAAGGAAAGGAAAGAGGGGCTACAGTGACAGTGAAACTTCTTTTCTTTCCACTTCCGTGTCCCACATGAAAAGACAGGATTTCACTGGCAAACTTACAAAGATTTAAGAGTATTCTACCTATGATAAAAATGCATAAGATTCTGCAAATTTGAGAAGGCCCTTAATGAAAGCATAATTAAGTATTTGCACTTCCTATGTGAGATTAACAAGGAACACCCCACTTAGCTTCTGAGTCACATGACCCAGGGCCCTCACAATAACGCTACTGCCACAGGCTGTTACCCTGAGAGAGGGAGAGAAAGAACCTTACTGATGTGTGCGATGTTCAGAGCCGCAATCAGTCCTCAGTGCTTACTTTCCAACCACGTGGCCCTAGGAGCTGGCTGGGGGCTGGGTGGCCCGACACACCACCTCCCAGTTTTGAACAGAATAGCTCCACGTTGGTTTGTTATTAACACGGAGCTTCCTCTTTGGATTCTATTTTTTTAAGTTCAGAAGTTTGAAAACTACTGGTGGGTAATTATGATTTTTGTGAGAACAGTGCAGGGAGAGGGGGAGTACTGAGATTTGTAAGAGAAGGAATGAATGAAAAAGCAAAAAAAAAAAATAATAATCCTGCCCATTTGCTGAATTCCAGACTTACCAGTGCTGCCAGGTAAATCCACCAGATAAATTACTAACCTGGAGGGACGGGGGCAGTTGCTTTTATGTTCTTGTATCAGCAGATCTTCCTTCTGGTTTCTTTGATCCCTGTTTTAACTAAATCTCTCTGTACTTTTTAACTCCACTGGCTTCATTACCCATTCTCTCCCATTATTATCAGATAATTGACAAGGCCAGCAATTTCCAACTGGATTTATTTTCTTTCCTGGAAAAAAATGGAACACTCCCAACTTCTAGTTATAGTTCTTCTAAGTTACTCATCTTTCCCTTCCTGTTTTATTTGTAGAAACAAGACAAGAAAGACTTACATCAATGTTGGCCAGAGTTTTACTTTTCAGTTAATTAGAAAAGAGAAACAGAGGAGGAGGAGGAGGGAGGGAAGAACCACTACTTCTGCGTGTTTTAGGGTGTGCAGGGCAGCTTCCGCTTGTGAGCTCATCAAACCACCCAACCCCCGGGGGAGGCAGAGCTACTCGTCCTGCTGACCACTGAGGGTCAAGATGCGACTCAGGGGCAGTGGTTCCAAGGCCCCCACCTTCCCCTCTGATGCCTCCGTTCAGTGACCAGCGACGCTCCCTCCAGAAGCTTTGGGTTTGCTTCTGAACAGCAAGTCCCCTCGCATCAGCCAGGCCGACACAGCCAAATCACCCCAAGTGAACTGGGTTCTACTCTGTCCCCCAGTCTCTGGGGGAAGGTGGTGGAGCAAGGGGGTAGCCCTGAGCCACTTCTGAGATTGCTACTGAAAGAATTCTTATATGGCCAAGAACTACTGGCACAGTTTGCTTTGGTTCAGACTTCATTCCTTAGTCAGGTATTTACTGAATGCTCTATTAACTGCTACGGAGGACACGAGGACACCAGGCTAGATAACACTTGGCTCCAGCATGACAGTCTATTTTTGGTCAGAAGATAACAGGAATGAACTTATGGGTGGGAACGTGCTCTTCCATGGGTGTTTGCCTAGCAACCAGATGAACCTACAAGTCACACCCTGAAGGCCTTCTCGGCGAAGCCCCACCCACTCCAGCAAAAATCTTCTTAGACTGTCAGTGCTTCCCCACTGGAAAGTCAGTCAGACTGAACTGTGAATTCATCCCTGCGTCCACACCCAGGTGCTGTGTTAACGAATGACTGATGGAGAGAGACATGCAAGGACCAGTCAGAGCAGAACTTCTTTACCTAACTGAGGACAGGGTGAATTTATTTTTACTGGAGAGTTTTTGAAACACTATTAGGTCAGTAATCTTGACAACAGTTAACGCTTGGCCTACACAGCTCAAAGGTCTCTTTCAGGAGGTCTGCGGTTCTCTCCCCTCCTCTTCCTGTGATCAACCTGGTGGATGTGTGAGGCCTTTTGTAATCTGCTGGTTTTCCCCTTTGTCAATGTCTCTATCACTGATTAGGCAGATAGATAGATATACAATAGTTTTCTTAAGGATTGTTCATTGAACAATAAAGGTAATGACTGATTTAGAGGGGTACCCATTTTACTAAACATATGTCCTAATTTCCCCAAAATAACCCTTATGGTTAAGGTTAAATAATCGGCATTTGCTTTCTGAGCCCTTATTCCCTAGTTGGGTCTTTTTGAGATATGTGAAATGATGCCCAGATGTTTCATTTAGAAACTATTCTTCTCCAACTGGACTTATGCAACATTTGTAGTTGTTTTTATAACTCAGTGTAAACACTTTTTAGGCAGTCAGCCCATCCCCCCCTTAAGGACTGAGGTGAAATTCACACAACATTAAATTAGCCATTTGGAAGTGCACAGTTCAGCGGCATGTAGCACATGCACAGTGCCGTCTAGCCCCAGAATGTCGCCATCACCCCATCAGACCCCGTGCCCGTCAGCGGTCACTCCCTGCTCCCCTCCTCCTGGCCACCACCAACCTGCGTCCTGTCACCGTGGGCTTGTCTGTTCTGTTCGTTTCATATAAACGGGATCCTACAATGTGTGGCCTTTTGTGTGGGCTTCTTTCACTCAGTACCATGTTTCACACGGGTCAGTGCTTAGTTCTTTTCGGGCAGTTCTTTGAGCATCACTGGTTTCAGGATTTAGTACATTCTCTTTCGGTGACATTTTACTCTCCTGCCATTAACTTGGGTGGTGAACCTACCGGCAACAATTTTATTTTTCAAAATGATGAAAGAATTCTTAAGTATGTCCCCTTAAAAGAGCATTTCCGACCACAGCAATGAGCAAAAAGATTCTGGACCTCAAACTCCAAGGGAATTCTGTCTCTTTAAGAGGCAGCCTTTCTGAAGAGGGGAAATCAAAGGAAGGAAATTGCCACTGAAGTTTCTTCCCCAGGAGAGCTCTCACCACGGCTTATTTCCTGTTAGAGGAGCAACTGAGATGATCCCTCCACAACGACCCTAACCCACACGCATCGACTTGTGCTGGACGATCCCTAAAAACTCCCTCTGGTGCACCTCCATGCACGTGGGTCACACAGGGTCTCCCAGGAGACCAACGCCCTGGTGCCCAAAGTGACAGTGGAGCCTGACCTCTGACCAGTCACCCTCACCAGTCACCCTCACCTGATCCAGGCCCTCCTCCATAAGATGGGATCCCATCCTGGATAAAGTGCTTTCACAACAACCTCAGGCATTACCCCCTAGACTTATTAGCGAGGAAGACCCAGGGTCTTGAGTCCAAGGTGCACAAAAGGCGTGGTCCTCACCCTGCACTGGACACTGGTCTTGGGACCAACTTAGTCTCTATTCTTCCCACTAAAATTGAGCACCAATAATTACTGCTCAGAAAGTACAAGTGTACACATTCAAATCTCGTTGAGGAGAACCTAAGATGAACCCAAGCAAACAACGAATGTCCATTCCACAAATACTTATTATGAGCCTCTCGACTGCCAGGAATTGAGCCACATACAGGAAACACAATGGTGAGCGAGAAACAGAGCCTTATGATGGGCAGGCCAGCCTCAGACACTGGCCATGAGGCGTCCTAATCCACAATGGTCTACACCATGCAGAGGGGCAAGACCAGGTCTGCATGTCAAGAAGCCGCCGGGACTCAGAGCTGAGCAGCTGGGACACAGCACAGGCCAGCTGGGGGAGCCATCCCGGGGCTCCTCAGACCACTGTTAACGCTTGCGTATTATTGCTAAAATGTCACTCAAGTTTACATGGCAATATACCCCTCTGGTGGGACACAGGTCCTGAGAATCCCACACAGCCCCGAGCACCGGACCCAAAGCAGCGGCTGCAGGAGACAAAGGCGCCACCCGGAGAACGGGAGAGTGCTCTGCACCCCCCCACCCCCACCCCCCAACCCCGGGCCAGACCAACAGCCCTAAGGGCAGTGGGCTGGGGAGCAGCATGGGGGCTTCGAGGGCCTTCTGTTTCCTGACCATGGGGTTAGTTTGTGATCATGCTAACTAAGCCTGGCTTCTAACTTAAAGTTTATCAGTACTTAATCTGTTACCTTTAAAACAAAAGCTGGCATTTAAACAGTAACTATTAATCGGACCATTCTCTGAAATACACCCCCCTCGACGTGCCCAACCCCTCACTCTATCCTCAAAGCTGACCAGATGGACCTGCTCCAGGGGGTGAGTGAACAGCTAGATCAGGGGGCGTGTCCTCCCGCCCCAGCCCCAGGCCCCTCCCGTTCTCTCCAGGGTTCCCAAATCTGAACCCGCCCTCTGAGCCGGGCAAAGTGGCTGCTCTGTAACTGGCACTCGCCGGTTGGTGTCTCTCGGGACCTCCTCCTGGCTCTCCTGCTGGTCCATGAGCTCTGGGAGAAAGGGGCTATTTTACACTCCTGGCATCACCGCAGCTCCCAGGAGAGCGCCACCCACCCCCCCACCGGCCCCCGAAGCTACTGGAAGTTAAAAATCAGTGGTGATGCGTTCTTCCTTCTCCTGCCCTCAACTGCTGCAGAAGTTTCCAAATCTGCACCCCTGCCCAATCCTTCTTCAAATCTATTAAAAGTACAAGAGTAGAATAATCTTAACTCTATTTTCATTTTTATTACCTCTTCTTTTCTTCTCTCAAAAACTCCTAGGGGCCCTAATTTTCTCTTGGATCAATGCAGAATCCCTACTAATAGGACTTAAGGCTTTGTCTAGCTGACTTTACTTCAGCGTGCTGTGGCTTCAGATAATCCCCAAATCTAGCACAGCAGCAACCAGCCAGGGCATAGCACAAAGAGGTCCTAAATATTTAACGAATAAATGACTGAATTATACTTTCTCCCAATCCTACTTTTGTGTCTTCACAGATAACATCTTACCAATTTGAGGAAAAGACCAGCCATTTAAGGCCCCATCACTTAAAGCAACAACCGCCCAGGATCCCTGGGCAGGTCTAGTCTCCAGTTCAAAAGGAGGCAATTCATGGTCAAAGATCTTGTTAGTTGCTTCCCTGTCATTCTCAGCACTCAGACAGACCCCTCTGTATACGGTGAGTGCTGACTAAATGCTCTGCAACAGTCTTCTCCAGTACGTTACTCTTAAAGAGATATTAATAAAATAGTCACTTATACATTAATAATGTATTTTAGACAGATTAGTGGCTTTTGTTTTAACAAGTAGGAACCTAAGTATTAGCAGGACTTTGAATTGAAAGAGGTTCCTCTCCCCCGCCAAAAATATGCTAACTATATTTTCCATACTTATAGGATTAAGATGTTTCAGAAAATTTCTTTTTTCCCTCAGTATTACCCTATCACATAAAAATAAGAGCACATAATAATCAGCAATAAAAAGATAAAGCTCATACACAGGACTGAGACACCAAAGTAAAGTGAGTTTTCAGCCTGTCTGACCTCTAAACTGTTGCAGAGGCCACCTGGGAGGACAAAGGTCAGGGGACACGCCTCAGCCCCTGGACAAACAGCCTGGAGTCCTCCAGGGACGCAGAGAGCCAGGGAGAGGCACATGCCTCAGCAGTGTTGTTTTAAAATGGTCTTTTCCTTTACATCCAGGGTATTTTTCTGACTCTTCTCACCCTAACGAGTCAGTATGGACACACAACTCCAAAAAGCGGTCAGAGAAATGCGACAGACGTGACAGCTGTTTTCCTGTAACTCTTCCCAAGGCGGCAGGTGAACAGGGTGGGACGCCCTGCACAGGCCCAGCCCCGAGGCCGCCAGTCCACCCAAAGCGCCACAGGGAGCAGTGACTTCCGTCACTGTGACTGTGGACCAGATGAGACCGGGGAGCTAAGATTTCAAAGGCTCCACGATCAGCCCAAACGTAAAACCATCTTCCAACTGGCAAAAAATAATTTTCTATATTAGATATTGGAATTATATAATTAATCATTTTAGCTTGAATTCTGGGAACTAAGTGTATTTCGTTAAGGCGTATCAGAAATATATTTTGTTAAGGTTTATGAGAGTTGCTATGAAACACAGTAATTGGGGGGGAAGAGACAATTTGTGTTTACTGGGCCGTGGATGGATGACTGACAGTGGATGATGTCACTAATAGGCAATTATAACATTCAGCATTCCAAAACTATTTAATAATTTGTTTTGAAGAAATACAGCTTCCAAAAGAACAAAAAGACAATCTTAATATTTATTTGGATAGTTGCATGCTAAAATAAAGTTAAACACATAGGATAAAGAAATTAATTCCAACCTAAAAAAGTATCCAATACTTAGTCAAATTTTAGTCCAACTTAAAAATGGATGGGTTCCAAAAGTCTGTAAATGAATTATTCAGAATAGTCAGTGCATTTCCCGTGGAAAAAACATTTCCTATGGCAATGTTGTAGACAGTAGCAAGGCTTCCAGTGTAACCCACAAAAACCAGATTAAACATTAGGTACACATATGGCTGTATAGCATCACGGTAGCAAAGCATGTACTTTATAGAGCAAAGCCCCTGGACCCCTCCTGGCTCTGTCAGTCCCCAGGAGTATTTCCCTGGAGTTGGGTCCCCCAGTCGCCAGCAGGAAGTACGTCCCCAGGAGTGGACTCCTCTGGCCTGCAGGACACCAGGACACGTGCCAGCTGGAGGGGCTCCACTGAGGCGCCCGAGATGGGGAGCCCCAGTACCCCGGCATGCTCAGGTGCGAGGCTGGTGCCGAATGTATGTCAGGGAGGTCTACACGGCCCCGGTGGGGTTAATGCCGTCAGGCCAACGCCAGAGCAGCACCTCACTTACCACCACTACACACGGTCTTTCCAGATGCCTGTGATTCTGAAACTGAGGACTACATGGGGTTCAGCCTTCGAAACGATAAGGTTCATGTGACCCACTTAAGCTTTCCAAATATCTGGGCAGCTCCCTCCCTAATCCATAAGGCAATTACACTGTAACACAGCCTCCCTTCTGTAAGCAAAAGGAAGCATTTGTTACCAGCCGAGTGTACATGAATCAATGCAGGGCTCACAGGGGGTCTGTCCTTCAGGAAAACAGGGTCCTGGGTGGAGCCGCCACTCAGCGGCACGTGAGAGACAGATGTGGCACAGGGCGGGGCCGGGGAAAGTGGCTGCTAGTCACGAGACACGAGACACGCGGCGGCGCTCACAGTTTGGACGGAGCACGGCCCGAAGGGCCGGTATGCAGACCACTGGACTAGGAGCAGCGCATACGCCCAACGCCCAACGGCGCCTCCCTCCCGCACTGTTACAAGCTCAGACGTTGCTCTAAGTAAGACAGTAGCATTAAGACAGCTAAAATTACACACTGCCTGAGGAAAGCGGCTATGATGAGAGAAACCCAAATTCACCGTTTACACTAATTCTCTATATGACTGGATCGTTCCACCGAAAAGGTTTCTTCTGCTCCCTAATTCATAGATTAAGATGCTCACTGGAATGGAACAACCCACACTGGGGCCAGATCTATGTACCACCGCCACCCAAAACATCTAGCGCGAGGAGCCACGAAACGTGACAGAAAACAAGCTTTCTTGCTATGGAAAGCAAAAAACGTGACAAATTAAGAGTTTTGCTTAACGCTTATAAAATGCCTTTTCACTCAATTATATTTTCACTTACATAAACGGACTCATGCAAAGCTGCCTGATTACTACAGATAAGGAGAAAGAAAGAAAAAACTTTAGTTAAAATACATATATATGACATTTTTAATCCTAATTTTAATAAAATTGTGAATCACTAAACCTGCATAATTATTTTTGTTGTCAATGGTAATTTTTCTTCCATAAGTACTTTATGGGCTCCACCCAACTCGTGGCCTTGTCTCAGAGGCAGACTCTAGGATCCTAGTTTATTGTCTTTAAAAATGAAATTACAGATGTTACTGTAGCAAACTGGATGCTACTGTGGTGTCCTCACCTTCCTCTGGTGACCTTTTGCAGAACCTTCATTCCCGCCAGCCTGCAGGACTTGCCCTCCAACTCCCTGTCCTTCAGGACGGCGCCCTCCGAGTGCACCTCACTGAAGAGTCCGAGGGCATCTTGCACGAGAAGGCAGACTCTACAAAAAAGGATCCACATTTGCTCTTTTAGGAGACAGTTTTTGATTCAGTACAGAGACCAGAATTTCCTTCTCCTTCACTAGAAATCCACTGTAGATCCACCGTAGAAATCCACTTCCATTTAAAACATTTCAAATTATGTTTTATCAAACACTAATATTCAAAGATATTAATAGGTATTCCTTGAAAATTATCACCAAAATGTTGCTAGCAATAACTTTTCTAAAATTTACTTCATCAGATCTATGGAGAAAAAAATACATTGAAATCACATACAATTATTACTATGGTCAATTCTTCTTGCAATACGACATTTTATACCCAAGAACACCAGGAAATATCCCTGACTGCTCGCCTGATGCCCATATGGTTTTAGTCTGTTCCGGAGCGATATGTAGCAGGTGGTACCCAGAAGAATGTCCTATCTATCTTAAATATATTAGTCTTAACATTTCCATATGTGTGACATTATTTAATATGTTGTAGCTATAAGACACTTATATAGTACAAACTCATTTCTCATGGTTGACTGGAAAAAGAAAATTTTACACAAAGAGTAGGGTTCTGTGGCTTATAATTAGGTCTGGATCAAACAAGTGAAAAGCTAGAATACTTCAAAATGAAGATGAACAACGGTGGCCTTTGGATTTTACAAAAATGAGGAGCTGAGTTGCCTAAAGTAGAAAAATTAATGTTCAATCCTACTGACTTAACCTCAGGATTTAAAGGTCAAAAAGGAAGTGGGATGTAAGTTATTTGTTTCTTCCAGAATTCTGAATATTGTCCCACTGCCTTCTAGTCTTCCACTGTTTCTAACGAGAAGTCCCTTGTTACACGAGGAGTCACTTTTCACTTGCTGCTTCCAAGACTTTACCTTTGGCTTTCAACATTTTGACTATGACGCATTTGGGTATGTCTCTTTTTAGGTTTATCCTACTACAAGTTCATAGAGTTTCTTGGATGTGTAAAGTTTTCCAGTCCAATTTGAGCCATCTTCAGCCATTATTACTCCAAATATCTTTTCTGTTCCCTCCCCCACTCCCCTGCCCTTCTGGCGCTCCCATTACATGTGTATTGGTGCACTTAATGGTGTTCCACATTTCTGAGGTTCTTCATTCTTTTCTCCCCTTAGAATATTTATTTGTCATTTGTGAGATTTCCATAATAGTGCAGAGATAATCATGGTATGTTTTAATTCTTCATAAAGACTAAGTTATTAAAAAGTCTTCACAAGCATTTTTTTAATTGCTAAAATACTCTGCAGTCATCAATTTGAGATTAAGTTTTAACATCCTATTGAAATTACAATCCTCTTTTCTTGGGGAAGAGTTTTAAGTTTGACAAAGGGCTTACAAATGTGTAATGCTTCCCAAATCTGCATGTCATGTGCACAGGGGCTATGCTACTCTCTGTATGTTCCAATTTTGGTGTAAGTGCTGTCAAAGTGAGCACTTTTCATTCTGTCTCTCCTTCGGGCTGCACTAGCTCCATTATTCTAGATCCAAGTCCATGGATTCTTTCTTCTTCCAGCTCACATCTACTGTTGAGCCTATCTAGTGAATTTTTCATATCAGTTATTATACTTTCCAACTCCAGAATTTCCATTTGGTTCTTTCCAGTTTGTGTCTTTTTACCGATATCCTCCTTTTGATTAGACTCTGTCATCTACACACTGTAATCTGGAGACATGGTTCCCTCTGCTCTTTGAACGTATTTATAATGGCTGTTTTAAAATCTCTGTCTGCTAAGTCCAACAACTGGGCCCTTCAAAAGCGGCTTCTATCATCTGCTTTTTCCCTCATGTATGGGTCATGCTTCCCTGTTTCTCTGCAAACCTTGCAATTTTTGGTTGACAACTGGGCGTGCTGGATAGTAAATTGCGGCAACTCTGGATCCTTGACTCCTCTCCGCCAAGGGTTGATGATGTAGTTTACTCACTTGCTCAGTGACCTGTCTGAACAGCTCTTCCCCTGCAGGCTCTGATGGTCCTGCTCAGACTGTCTTCTTGTTTTTATCTTTTCACATGGCTACCCAGAGGCTGTCCCTAGGTCAGCGAAGCCACTTATTAGTGAAAGGTTGTGCTTGAGCATCCTTAGCCAGTCAGACTTTTAACCTTTACCACTGGACATGTGTGTCTTGGAGGTTGATCTCATGGTTCAAGGAGTGCAGGTTTTTGCCCTCATCCCTCTCCTTTGGCCAGAGCTCATATTTCCCCTCCCTAATCACACCTGTGAAGATGTGGCCTTGGGCAGGTCAGACAGCCAGACCTGTGTGCGATTTTAAAGTCTGGCTTCCCAGAGTTGTCCCTGGTTCAGAGCAGCCAACTGTTCATCTAGTGTGGCTGGAGGTGGTCCTGAGGCCCTTCAGGGAAGTGAGGCTCGTACCCCAACCTTCCCATGGGGGCCGTCAGCGCTCCTGAGAGCACACCCTTCCTGTCTCTCAAGTCTGACTGTGATTCCAGGAGGGCTCTTGGTGGTCTCTTTTCCCTGATTCTCTCTGCTAACTTTTCATTGCTCTGTTCTTTGCTTGTTGATAAAGAGTCAGGAAATTACAAGCACTCTCTGAACCTCTCTCCACCAAGATCCTCACTGTTTTCAACAACACTCTTGGGCATGGAATTCTCCCGCCATCTCATGCAGCCCTACAGAGCTCTTCTTCTTCACCATAACCTGTCTCCCTCTGGGCAGTGCCCCCTTTGCCTGGACTTCAGTCTGCGTGGTGCATCTACCCTGTGGCGGGCTGGGGTAGGACAACTGGGCCAGTATTCTTGGCCCACCACACTTGGGGTTGAGCTTCTGCAACAGGGGCCTGCGGATAAGGGATGCTAGTGGGCAGCCCTCCTAGAGTGAAATGTGCCCTGGACTGGGAGTTGAGGGGAGGGGGTTGTCTTCTTGACTGCACTCCCTGGAGTAAAGCCTCAGAGTAGCAGTGGTTGGGGGGGGCAGTCAGGGCTCAAGGGCCACAGACTCACTGTTCTTAGTGAGATTTATCAGATTTTCTTGGTTCCACTGAAGGAATGCTTCCCCATTTGCTGTATGCCCTTAGGACAATTTCCAGAGGCTTCACATGATTGTTTTTTACAGCTTTCTGCCGTTGAAACTCTGCGAAGGGGAGAATCCACTGTGTAAGCAGAGATCCTCTGGATAGTTAGCATGTGCCGTGTAAGAAAATATAATGGCTCTGTAGCCATTATTTACAGGTTCTGAGAGTATCTGGAAACTCTCTGAGTTTGTAGACTTACGTGTGAGTTGTTCTTTTTTTCTTAAAAGACATCTTGATTTGCTTGAACACAAGAAATGAGCCAAATACAAAATTACTGGGTCAGACACAGAAGCGCTTGATGTAGCGAGGTCTAGAGGGCTGCAGAGCCTCAAAATCAGTGTCACAAGATTTTGAGTAACAGTGGCACATACGGGGTTGTCAATGTACCCCAAACAGTGCCCTGGCCTTAGGGGTGTCTATTTATGTGCTAAACACAGCAGGACTGCTGCGGGCCCAGGCCTGTGCAGGTGCCCTCTGAACCTCCCTAGGGAAAGGCCTGGCACAGGTAAACACACAATCACAGGCTGTGGGATTACAGGAGGGAAATAATAGACAGCCTGTGAGAAAGCACTGGGGTGGAATGGCCTGGCCAGGTGGTTAGGGAAGGCTCCTTACAAGAGGTGATCTTTAAGCTGTGTCCTGAAGAAAGAGAAGCCCACCCTGCACAGGGCTGAAAGAAGCACACTTAGAGGAGAGAGCACAGCACACACAGAACCTGGGATGGCAACGAGCCTTTCCATGTTTGAGAAGTTGAAAGAAGGCTGGAAAATAATACAAAAGAAAGAAAAAGAAGACAGGGGGAAAGTGGTAATAAGGGGAAAGACTATGTACTATGTGGGTATTTCCATGCATTGCTCCTGATTTAAAATCAAAGTTATGTTGATGAAAAATTAAAAACTCGAGGCACTTGTAAAGGGGCGGGATGGGGAACGGGGAGGAGGCAAGGGCATCTCCCTGGAGGGGCGCCTCTGCTGTGCGCAAAGGCCCGTGCCGGGGGCTCCCTGTGTGTGGGCGGAGGGGCTGCCTGGGCCCAGGTGGTAAATCGCTGGCCCGGTCCAGCCAGCACCCCCGCCCCCCGCCACGGGCGAGTCACGGGGGACACTAACAGGCGTTAGACCAAATGCTCCGTTTCAGAGATACAACCGCTGGCACAGGCAGGAGGCTGGCTCGAACCGAGCACTTTCAGAGCCTCGGCGGTCCGCGTGTGAGTTCGCTGCCCTAATCGATGGAAACGGGGGCTGCAAAGTGCTATTCACAGGCTGAGCTCCACTGGCTCATGTGTTTACTTTAGTTTATAAAGTGTTAAATTTTTTTTAAAAAATTAGCAGCAAATATTAAAAATTAAGAGATCTTATATAAAATTCGTTTCCTGTTTTCCTAAGAAGCCTGCGGCTCTGGCAGTACTGGGTGGCCGACACTCATCGTCAGGCACCAGCCTGTCCGGTCATCACGCGGCCCCACCCGCCCCCCAGCCGTCACGCGTGTGTGTCCCGCTGGCCTCGGTCAGCAGGAGGGCCTGCGTGAGGGCAACGTCTCAGGGCAGAGACTGAAGCACACAGTCTTGGGGGATGGACGAGGGACCGGAAGAGTCTGCACTGGCCTAAGATTTCTGAAGAGGTGAGTGGAGTGGAGAATGAAGCGCCGCCCCGGGTGTGGGCAGCCCAGACGTGGGTCTCATTTCAGAGCGGAGGAGCCAGGGAATCCAGACCAGCCAAGCGACCTGAGCCGGGAGGTCACGGACAGAGCTGACCGACACGGGCCCGGGGGAGGACAGGGCTCGCCGCAGGGCATGGAGGGCTGGGCCTGGCCCTGCCCCAGCACCAGCCAGCTCCTGGCTGCCCGTCCCCGTCGACACCGGGGGCCGGCTCTGGACGCCACGTCAGTTACCTCGTCTGCGCCAGGTGAGACGGTTCCAGTTCCACACGGGAGGCGCTCGGGCCCCGCCCGGAGGTAGCAGAGTGGCCGAGCCCAGCAGGACACGCAGCCGACATGAGCACTGCCCCTAAGTATCCCTGAAATACTGGATGAGCTGCAGCCTAGCCATATGGAGACGAGGAGACTCGACATTTTAAGATCACGTCAGGGGTCGGCGCTCACAAGATGGGGTCTCGGCTCTGGGAAGCAGGCTGGGTGCGTCCATTCGCCCTCCGGCCAGGATGCCAAGGATCCCCAGCAACTCCACACCCCGGGCTGCTGGCGACGGGCAACCTCGGGCTCTGGCTGCAGGTGACTTTCCGCACATACTGAGCCCTGGTGCCGGGAATCCCACGCCTCGCCTGACAGGGACACTGCTGTCTTCAGAAGTGGTCAGCTTAGATAAACGCTAGACCAGCACAGAGAGAACGTCTCCAGGGAGGAAGGGGGATGTCCGTGGTTAAGAGTAAGAGCCTCAGAACTACTTCGTTCCCTGAGATAGAGTTCGCCGCTCAAACCTCTCGCAGTAACAGTCTGGCACGCGAACACCACTTATTTCAGATCAATGTTCCACCCACGCCTAAAACACTGACCGTCACCAAATAAAACCCCTCACCCACGTTCATGGTTTTCAGCACATGGTGCTGGGTGGCAGCGGCCTGGGAGGGGCTGCCTCAGCTCTGCGGCTGGGGGACGTGGCCAGCTGCTGGGAGCTTCGGCTCTGGAACCCTTAAATCCAGGCAACATTATCTGCTCGGCACCTAGCGAAGAGCCTGCACCGAATCTGCGCCCAGCGTCGTGCTTTCCTTCACCCACCAGGCAAATCCACTTCGTTACAAACACACTTAATCGGCAAGAAGGTGGTTTTTTCCCGTCACATCACTTGTCAGCTCTCCTGAGCCCGTAGGAGGTGTGTGCACCTCTGTAAAAGGGCTGATCTCCTGCGTGAAGGGGCTCAGAGGAACGTGCTCGAAGCAGCAGAGGGCCCACCGCCACAGACGTGACGTCGTCACTCCTGACACCAGCTTGTGATCCGCCTCGTGGTGCCGTCCTCACCACCCAGCTCCCCAGTTTCATGGTAAGTAAAGCTCCTCTCTGGGTAAAGAGATGGAGAATCACCAACACCTCGCATGGCCCCAGAGCCCTCGGCTGCAGCGCCTCGACTCCGTGCATTTCTGAGCCACGAGGGTGAGGCTGGAAGAACTGACTAAAACTGATGCCAAGCCACACTCCACAGCACATGCCCAGCAGCATAAAGCAATACAGATAAGAGGTGCACGGTTCCATCCGGCCACATCACGATGGAAGTATAAAGTCCATCGTGCAGTTAATGTTTATCTTTAAGAATGCTTCCTTCCTTCTCTTACCAGCTGAACGCCTCATCATGCTAATTAAAGAACATTTTAAAAATTCTAAAAATGCATGTATTGTTAGGCTGTGAAAGTACCAGAACAAAGCACAAGAAATAAGGAAAACAAAACTGTTGACTCACAGAGGGGGTTTTAGTGAGACGATAATCCCTCTTTGAAGCTTTAAATGCCCCTCCCCAACTTTTCAAAAATATTTACTTTCCCTCCTTTCATTCACTGGCTCAATATCATAGATACATAAATTAAGAAAAGCAAGAAAGAAGCAGCGAACATGGGTATGTGTGTGCGTGTGTGTGTGCGTGTGTGTCTGTGAACGCTTGTGTTCCGAGAGAGAAGCAGGCGAAGTGACATGTGGGATGTTTACACGAGTCATGGAAGCAGTTCTGAGCAGTCCACCAAGAATTCCCGGAATCAGAGTCAGGCCTGGCTGTTTTATTCTAGGTCAGTGTCAACCGAAGCAGCCTCTGAAGATCAACAAGGATCTTTCTCTCCATGTTATAAGCCCTTACTAAGCCCTAATCTAAGGAAGAAACAGAAGAAATTCGAGGATGAAGTGAGAAAAAGAAGCAGGAGAGAGAGAAAGGGGAAGAGAGGCTGGGAGGGGAGCTTGGACCTGACCCCGAAAGGGAGGAGAGGGCGAAGAGCAGGGTGCGCGGAGGGGGCAGGGCCTTTCCCAGCTCCAAGCCGCGCGCAGACGGGAAACCAGATACAGCAGGACACTGTGTCCTCCTGAAAAACAAGCAGACCACGCTCCTAAAGTAAACAGCTAATCCTGCTGTTTATCTTTCTAACATGAGATGTTAGCAGGATGATCTCTACTGCACAGAAATGGGGTTTTTATTCATTAAAAAAATCATATTTTCTCTTTGCTAAAATAAAAGTGTGACACGGAAACTTTCTAATACTAGTGAACAAGAAGGAGTTAACAGTCGTTCTTTGCTAAAACTAACTTAACTAAAGGATGGCAAGAAGCCTGAGAAAGGCCTTTTCCACACTTACACTTCCTCTTTATTTTTGGAAAATACTGCATTGCTGAAATTAACCAAACAACAAACCCTGCTGCAAGCGTGGTCTTTTAAGGAGGACACAAATAACGTGGACATAACTGTGGCGTCCTGCACTTGGACTGTGGTTTTACCACTCCTGGAGATAAGACTTGACTGGGCCGAGACAAGTCAGAAGAGGACGTTTTATACATTCATACAAGTTTGCCTCCAGAACAAGTTTTCAAAGATACATAGCTACTCTTACACATTTTTGTTAATTGAAATTTCGACGGAGAGAAGTGTAGATTCACGTGCAGGTGTGAGACCCTCAAACACTCTGCCCCTTTCCCCCAGTGGCACACTGTGCCCTGACTGACACAGTAAGACATCACACCAGACACCTCACAGCTGCAAGCACCACCCGGTTCAGGGCTCACCCACCCCACTGGTGTGTGCGTGCGTGCGTGCGTGCGTGTGTGTGTGGTGCTGTGAAGTTTTATCACCTGTGGAGGATCCTGTATCCACCGCCACAAGGACCCCTCAGGCTGCCTTTTATCACGCACCTCCCTCTGTCTCCCTACCCTCCATCCCCAGCATCCAGAAGCCACTAATCTGTCTTCCATTTCTAAATGCGGCCACTTTTGAAATGTTACAAAACTGGAATCATCTAGTATATGACCTCTGGGTTTGAGTTTTTTCCCTCAGCACAGCTCCCTGGCAATAATCAAGCTACTACACCTTTTATTTTTATAACAGCTTGAGACCTAACTCACATACCATAAAACTCACCCAAATAAAAAGACTGCGGCAAAATGCACATGAAATTTCCAGTTTCACCATTTTCAAGTGTATAATTCGGTGGCGTTAAGTACACGCACGTGTTCTGCAACCACCAGCACTATCTAGTCCCAGAATATTTCCCTAAAAGGAAACCCCAACCTGTTATGCAGCCTCCCTGTTCTCTTCTCCCCCAAGTACCTGGCAACACACCCATCTACTTTCTGTCTCTACGGATTTGCCTGTTCTGAATATGTCACATAAGTGGAATCATGAAAGTTGTGGCCTTTTGAGACTAGCTTCTTTTACTCAGCATAACATTTTCAAGTTGCATCCAAGGTGTAGCAGGTGCCAGCACTGCATTCCTGCTTGTTGCTGAATAATATTCCACTGTATGGATATGTCACATTTTGTTATCCATCCATCAGGTGATGAACATTTGGGTTGTTTCCACTTTTTTGCATTTATAAATAATACTGCTATGAATGTCAGTGCAGAAGTTATGTAGATATATGTTTTCAATTTTCTTGGGTTTATACCTAGGAGTAGAATTGCTGGATCATGTGGTAATGCTATGTTTAGCTTTTCGAGGAACTGCCAGGCTGTTTTCCAAAGTGTCTGTACCATTTTACCAGCCAGTATGAGGGGCTCCAATTTCTCCAAATCCTTGTCGACACTTATTATTGTCTGTCTTTTTTATTACAACCATCCTAGTGGTGTGAAGTGGTAGCCACTGTGGTTTTGATTTGCATTTCCCAGATGGCTAATGATGTTGATTACCAAGTGATTCGTGGCCATCTTCTTTGGAGAAGTGTCTATTCAAATCCTCTATTTTTTTAATTTGGGTTATCTTTTTATATTGAGTTGTATTAGTTTTTATATATTCTGGATACAAGTCCCCTATCAGATATGTGATTTGCAAAAAGTTTCTCCTGGGCTCCCCTGGTGGCACAGTGGTTGAGAGTCCGCCTGCAGATGCAGGGGACACGGGTTCGATCCCGGGTCTGGGAAGATCCCACATGCCGCAGAGTGGCTGGGCCCGTGAGCCATGGCCGCTGAGCCTGCGCGTCCGGAGCCTGTGCTCCGCAACGAGAGAGGCCACAGCAGTGAGAGGCCCGCGTACCACAAAAAAAAAAAAAAAAAAAGTTTCTCCTGTTCTCTGGCTCGTCTATTACTTTCTTGACAATGTCCTTTGAAGCACAGAAGTTTTTATTCTGATGAAGCCCCATTTATGGATTTTTCTTTTGTTATATATGCTTTTGGTGCCATAGGTAAGAAACAATTACCTAATATGTTATGTTTAGGAAGATATTCCTATGTTTTCTTTTGAGTGTTATAGTTTTAGTTCTTAGGTTTAGGCCTATGATCTATTTTGAATTAATTCTTGTGTATGGTGTGAGGCAGGGGTCAACTTAACTCTTTTGAATGTGAATATCCAGTTGTCTCAGTGCTTTCTGTTGGAATTACTATTCTTTTACAGTTGAAATGTCTGTCTCCTTTGTCAAAAATCAGCTGACCATAAATATAAGGTATTATAAATTTTAAAAGAACATATACATCATGCCAGTGATATCTAAAAAAATAATGAAGTATATGAGTGTAGGTCTTAAAAAGAAAGAAAGAGTCTGAACTCACCAAACGAGAGGATTTAATCAGAGTTTTGGTCTATCATTAGCCAAGAGTTGTGTAAATGCATCTGTTCTTCCCAGGATATACAGACTGAAGTTGCTGCTATATTTATTTAGGTCCAATGAATACTGAGCAAGGGTAACTGGCCAGAATCGCCTCTAATCTAGTTCTATCACTTTACCATCATCCTGCAGAGGACTCCTAAAGCTCTGTGTCTTCTGGTCCAAACCTGTGGCTCTTCCTGTGTGTTCCCTCTTTGTGTAACTGGGCCCCACCATTCTCCCGGTCACGCTCTCTTCCAAAACTTGAGAGTGATCTTTATTTCCGTTTTTCCACATCCAGTTGCTGCAGCCAATCCATCTGCTCCATATTTATCTTCTTAACATCATCCGTCCTTCTCATTCCTGTTTTGCTGTCTTGTTCTGCTTATTACATGGATTAGGCAGGTGTTTCCCAACTGATCTTTTAACCTCATTCTTCCCTCTAGCCACTCCTGCAGGTTGCTGCTAAAGTAATCTTTCTTAAGGGACAGAGTTGGTCATGTCACTCAACTAGTCACGGGCCTTCCAGGGCACCCCAGTGACTCCTGCGTGTCTCCGGATGCATGCATGTGTGAGTCCAAGACCAAGCTCCTGCAGTCTCAGCCCCACCTGAGACCTGGTTCCCATTCCTTCCTCTAAACGAATCTGATGTTCCCTACCACCCCACTTGTCTAAGGATGCTCATTTTTTTTTTTTTTTTCTTTTTTGCGGTACGCGGGCCTCTCACTGTTGTGGCCTCTCCCGTTGCGGAGCACAGGCTCCGGACGCGCAGGCCCAGCGGCCACCGCTCACGGACGCAGCCGCTCCGCGGCATGTGGGATCCTCCCGGACCAGGGCACGAACCCGTGTCCCCTGCATCGGCAGGCGGACTCTCAACCACTGCGCCACCAGGGAAGCCCAGGACGCTCATTTTTCAAAGTCAAACTCAAATTCCATTTCTTTCACGATTTTTCTCATTCCATAGTGCAAACAATTCTTCCTTTTTCTTTGTATGCAAAATGGTTTATTTTTTGCCTTTATTTTAGTTTCTATCACATTCTACTCTATCTTATAAAAACTTGAGTAGATCTCTTCTCTCTCCTTTTTGACTGGAAGTTTCTCGAGGATGGGATCATACTTTTTACTCCCTATGTACCCATTGCAGCCCTTAGCTGTGCATTATAGATGATCAATATGTGCTTGGTGCACTAAGTTGAATTAATTGACAGGCATTTATTCAGGATTTGTAGGAACAAAAGGTATAAGAAGTAGCCCCTACTCTTATGGACAACAATCAGTATTAAGAGGCTTTATACAGGTAATTTACAAGGTGAGATCTTTACACTGCTACAAAGGATAGGAGTTTTAGTGTCCCGGTCAAGTTCTAAATTAGAACAAGATAAACGAAGGGAAAACGGGATCTTGGCTAAGAAAGTTTTTACTCAAAATGTGCCAAATCAACTGAACAGCCCTGGGGAGACTGTGGTCTCGTTTTCTCTCATTTATCCCCTAATCTCTCTCAAACGAGGGTGATTTGGTATTCCCACTTTTCCATGGCTATCCACCACTGAACCTGAACAGCCTAGGGTCTGTGACTGAGTGCACAGTAAGGAAGAAGGCGCCCAGGTGGGGCACATGCTTTGGGAGTGCCGAGGTAAGTCACACATCTTACGGCTTTCCCTGGATCGTCACATGGCATGTTGACCAACCAAGAGTCATCACAGCCTTTCTTAACCTGGGTTCTCTGTGGGGGACGAAGCCCTGACACTCTAAGACTGCACTGTATGAAACAGATCCGACCCTCCTGTGCATCTAGGTGACACTAGTTACGTGCAGACTCGGGAGGAAAGAGAAGAGTCTGGAATATCCTCAGGGTTCTGTGGTTCAAGTGAGGGAGCCAGCTGAGAGTCAATCAACCTGCATCGGGCCTCATGACGCAGCAGGAACAGCATACTCATTCTTAGATGATGGGCTTCTGAGTCAGGGTTTCACACTAGAAGCTGACTAACTGGCCTAGAAACCAGTCCCGTCTAATGCAGCAGCTTGTAAATCATCTGTGTTTGTGAAGCAGAGGTACATGTTCTACCTGCTCTGACCTCACAAAATAAAACACAAACTACCTCGGCAAAAGGCATCCATGAAAGGCTTTCTTGTTTTTCAAAGATCAATGTTGATTTTGTAAGTTCTCAATCCTAAGAACACAACATCCATGACTGAGCAACAGAAAATTGTTTTAGGATATTTGATAGTGACATAATTTCAATTTCAAAGACTAAACCACATTCAGTTTACTGTACTCAAGAAAGCAGACGAGGGATCACTTTCAGAAGACAACTATTCCAGAGGGAAGGAAGGTGCTCAGGTATGAATCCACCTCGTGGCAGGACTGTGAGCCACACCTGGCTCTCCTCCCAGCCTCAGCGTCCCACCTGGCGGGGCGCCAGGACACCCACCGCCCAGCCCCACCCTGATGAGCATCCCTCCTGCATGTGTGCCGCCTCCATGCACCAGCTCTCGCGTGTGGACCAGCAGACGAGCACCCTGGAAGCGCAGCGTGGTCTCCTCCCAGCTGCTGCTCTGCAGCCCACTTTCCTGTCGTCTTCGAGAAAGTACAGGCCTCACAATCTCAAATTTACTAAAAGTCTAAATACAGTACAAAGCATTTTTTCCCCCTGAATCATCAGTGTCTTAGTGAAGTTCTAAATTAGAACAAGATAAATGAAGGGAAGGAGGGATCTTAGCCAAGAAAGTTTTTACTCAAAATGTACCAAATCAATTCAGCAGCCCTGGGCAGACGGTGGTCTTGTTTCTCTCACTTATCCCCCAACTCACTCTCAAGTGAGGGTCAATCCTACAAACAAGGACTTTCTCCTACATAAATAACCTATTTATGTAGGTTATTTGTGTATGTAATAAACAAACAGGTTATTTACGTATGTAATTCTCCTACATAAACAACCACTACACGACCACAAAGGGGAGGAAATGAACACCGCCTACCCTCCTCCTAGCTCTCAGGCCCGTCTGTGCTTCACCCGTTTGTGTCCATCACACCCTTTGCAGCAGAAGACAACTCACAACTGCGTGCTGCATTTAGCTGCCATCCCCTCTAATCCTCTGCGATCCAGAAGGCTCCCTGGCTTCCTTGACTTTCGTGACCTTGACATTCTCCAAGGACACAGGCCAGTAATTTTGTGGTACACAAACTCTCACTTTGGGTTTCTCTGATATTTTCTCATAATGAGATCCAGCTCATGTATTACTGGTAAGGATAACACAGAAGTGGCGCTGTGTTCTTCTAAGCAGTTGGCATGCTATTTCAGTAGGTCCCAATAGTGATGATGTTCAGTTTTATTACTTAATTGAGGCAATGCCTGTCAGGCTTCTCAACTGTAAGTTACTTTTTCCTTTTGAAATTAAAAAAACATTGTGTGGGAGATACTTTCAAACCATGTAAATATCCTATTCCTTGTCAAATTTTCAATTCATTCATTGGTGCTCCAGGGGGTAAGACTCCATACTCCCAATGCAGGGGGCCCCCCCCCCC